>NC_058043.1:230000-355000 GCF_020085105.1 Siniperca chuatsi
ACCTTGAACTCCTCCGTCACACCTACAGCACACCTCACCACGGTCCTACAGCTGTCATACCTGTCCTGCACCACCCTAACATACTTCTCTGCCACTCCAGACTTCCTCATACAATCCCACAGCTCCTCTCTCGGCACCCTGTCACACGCTTTCTCTAAATCTACGAAGACACGATGCAACTCCCTATGACCTTCTCTGTGCTTCTCCATCAGCATCCTCAAAGCTAATACTGCATGTGTTGAACTCTTTCTAGGCATGAAACCATGTTGCTGCTCACAGATGCTCACCTCTGCCCTTAGCCTAGCTTCCACTACTCTTTCCCACAGCTTCACTGTATCATCAGCTTTATTCCTCTGTAGCTGCACAGCTCTGCACATCTCCCTCGTTCTTATAAACTGGCACCAGTACACTTCTCCTCCATTCCTCGGGCATCCTCTCTCTCTCCAAGATCTGTTAAACAAACTAGTCAGAAACTCTACTGCCACCTCTCCTAAACACTTCCATACCTCCACAGGTATGTCATCAGGACCAACTGCCTTTCCACTCTTCATCCTCTTCACCCTCCTCCTCACTTCACTCTTGCTAATCTTTGCTGCTTCCTGCTCCACACCAGTCACCTCTTCTACTCTTCGTTCCCTTTCATTTTCCTCATTCATCAACTCTTCAAAGTACTCCTTCCATCTTCCCATCACACTCCTGGCACCTGTCAGTACCTTTCCATCCTTATCTTTAATCACCCTCACCTGCTGCACATCCTTCCCATCTCTATCTCTTTGTCTGGCCAACCTGTACAAATCCACCTGTCCCTCTTTAGTGTCCAGCCTAGCATACAAGTCCTCATATGCTCTTTGTTTGGCCTTTGCCACCTCTACCTTCACCTTACGCTGCATCTCCCTGTACTCCAATATAATATAATATAATATAATATAATATAATGTAAAGTAATATAATATAATATAATGTAAAGTAATATAATATAATATAATGTAAAGTAATATAATATAATATAATGTAAAGTAATATAATATAATATAATATAATGTCAGAAAAGTAGCTAGCTGAGCTAACGTGTTAGCCGACGTTAGCTGCGGTTCGTACCGGGCTCTGCTCCGGCTGCTCCGGCCCGTCCTGCTCCAGCCAGTCCCGGCCTCCCTCACTGCGGTGGGCTCCCATGGTGGAAACGGTGCCGACCCAGTCCGGTCCGGGTCCGGGTCCAACCGAGCGAACTCTGCTGGGCTAGGCTAACAGTAGCTAAAGCTACCAGCGGCAGCTAACGGTGCTAAATCCCCGGGGCGGCTGTTTCAAAGTACCGTCACCGGTTTGTTACCGCGAGGCACCGGTTTGTTACCGCGCTGACAGACACGAGACGCTAAAAGACGTTCACTGATAAGCCGATGATCGATGATCGATGATCGACAGACTGACGGTAACGTTTGTTTCCAGGAAGTTACACTTCGGCTTCTTCCGCTTGTGTGAAGCTAGCAGCAGCACCAAGAGCTCTTCCGGTCACTCACTTCAGAATAAAAGCACCATCTCTACAACTCCAAAATAAGGGCTTCATAAAATCATCATTATTAATATTATAATATTATTATTATTATAATCATCATTATTATAATCATTATCATTATTACCATCATCATTATTATTATTATCATTATTATTATCATTATAATTATTATCATTATTATTATTATAATCATCATCATTATTATTATAATCATTATTATAATCATTATCATGATTATAATAATTATCATTATTATAATAATTATTATTATCATTATAATCATTATTGTCATTATTATTATTATAATCATCATCATTATTATTATAATCATCATTATCATCATCATTATTTTTATCATCATCATTATAATCATCATCATCATTATTAATATTATTACCATCATTATTATTAATTATTATTATTTTCAGCATCGGGACAGTGAATACACAGCTCATGTTCCTGGTGTTGCTTCAGGAAATTAAACGAGATATATTTGCGAGATATAAATGTGAATTAAGAGAAAAGATAGTTTGCTTGAAGTTATGAACTACACAAGTTTTATTACAAGAAAACATCAAGTCTTTTCTCTAAATTAACGAATAAAGTTCAATTAATGATGAAATAAAACCTTACGTCGCTACATAAACAAAACCTTTATCTAATAATGTCGAGATCTTTATTGTAATTTTTAGATCTCAAGTAAAATTAGGAGATAAAGATCTTTTTTTATTGATTACGGTTTGATCGTATAAAAATCTTGTTTATTTGATTTCATAGATACAACAACCGTATCCCGTACTTATTACAGATCTACAAGTAGAGAAAATCGATACGGACGTCACGATCACGAGAAAACTACTTCGGCGTTTGGTTGCGATCATGGAAATGTTTTGCAGGTAAGCGGTTCTACCTGAGACCCGGTCCTGACCCGGTCCAGACCGGTCCTGACCCGGTCCGAAACTTTAACCTCTCCTTCCGGCAGGATTTCACGTACATTTTTCTTGAGTTTTAAGGATTTTATTCGTATTTTTCCACAAGTTTTATTTACACATCTGTTCAATGTGTCGAACGTTCTGAAACCTTCACCAAGAGCCGGACCGGGTAACCGGGTCGGATCTGCGTTTACAGGCAGGATGAAGGACGGCCTGTATTTACTTTCTCCAGCTGCGAGGACCCCGCCACAAACACCCGGTCCTCGTCACGCCGCAGCGTCACGCCAGCGTCATTTCCTCTTCACAGCCGACGCCAGACGTTTTAGGTTTGAGATGAAACATTTTGTAAAAGTGATTTTTACCGCGACGCGCTGCTGCGAATCAACGAAACAAAGAAACAAACGAACATTTTATGAACAAAGAGAAGAACAGGAGGCTGAACCTGTCGTTATGACCTCTGTTTTATAAGTCATAATTATGAGACGCCATCTCTTCAAAGCTTCAAGATCTCCAAACAGCTCAGGTCGTTACAGCGTCTTGTGTAAGTACGAGACAGAAATCTTGCAGTTAATGTGACAAAGTTACAACATCTGTCTCTCGCAATTACAGGAAACTCACGAAATGCGTTTTCAAAGTTACAGAAAGGCTCGTAAATATAACAATAATGGAAATGTTCTCATTTTTAATTTTGACATGAAGCTCAAGAGGAAAGTTTTCTAGAAATGATGAGACAGAAGTCGTAACTCAACATGAATAATATTCATTATGTACTTAGTTTTATATAAACAATTACAAGAAAAGAGTTTTCTTGTAATTATTTTGAGGAAACTGTTGTGACATCTTTTGAGACACGGAAGTCGTAACCACAAGATTTTTATCTCGTAATTACGAGAACTTCAGCTTTTATCAGATACAGGTCCCATAAGTAGGAAATTATTACAATAAAACATCTGCAATGTGTTTCTCTCGTCAGCGTGCTGTAGTTTAAAGGAACAGTCCAACATTAGCCTAGCTTAGCACGAAGACTGGAAGCAGGGGGAAACTGCTAGCTTTGCTCCGTCAAATAAGAAAAAGTCCACCTTTTCGTCCCAAAATGCTGGACTGCTCCTTTAAAGACGGCGACGCCTGAGAAACACATTCAGGAATACGAACATCATTTAGAGTCCAAAATCATTTCATGCACAACAAAAACCCAAAATAACCAAAACCCATAAAAAACAAAGACCACGTACAGAAACAGCTGAATTATAAAAATAAGGTGGAGGAGTTTCCTGCTGGTTAACTTCAGCATGACGCACACACGGCTACTTTTACATACAAGATATAGACTTTCTTAATAACACTTTGGTTTAGTTTAAAAACAAACTATCATAAGCTGTATAATACAGAAAACATCTCCATCTCTTCTTAAAAAACGTTAAATTAAATCAAATAAAAAAATTTGTTTTTTCAATCAATTTAAAAGCAGATGAGGAAAATAACACCAACAGACTTCATATCAGTTTACCTGTACAGTATCTACACTGCTGCTGGGGCAGAAACTGACGTCACACGGAGACAGACGCCCGCAGGACGACCCGTCAGCCAATCAGAGGACAGACAGTCAGCCGCGTGAGGTGCGCCGCGGTAGTTTAAACATGTCCTCGCATACGTTCACGTCCTACGACGGACTGACAACCAATTATATTTCCACTAAAGACGCTCAAAAGATCGGGAGGTGAAAGTCGTAATATTCGAGACAAAGACGATATTTTGGGGAAAAGATAAAACGAGACAAAGAAAGAACAAAGTCAAGTTGCGATGAAACTACGATGAACCAGACTTTCACTGCAGAAACCCTGAAATAAGTTCGCGCAGCTTGAAGAGCGAGAACACACCTGGTCACACCTGCGGTGCAAACGCCTCCCTCCCCGGTGACGGAGGATCTGACTGTCACGTCTCTGACCGCGCACTTCCTGTGGCGTCACGTGACACCACAGGAAGTGCGACGGGACCTCTGAGGAGTCGTCTGTCCTCGCTGACCGGTCTGAGTCACGGTTCTGACTCCGCCTCCTTCCACGCGTGAATATGACCTCATTGCAAAGGCTCTGCCTCCTCCTGCCCGCTGAAGACTCAGTTTCCCACAATCCACCGCGGGCCGAGCAGGTTCATCCTCCGAAGGACGCGCACCAGTTGGCCAGGCCGACCTGAGGAGGCGGGGCCTGAAGCAGGACGTCGCTAGATTCTGTCCGACTCAACAAAGAAAGACGAGTCCAATAGAAACGATAGCTGCCTTGTCGACCAATCACCAAGCCCTGTCGGTGTGGGGTCCAATCGGAAGTCCTCCAGGGACCCAGAGGAGCAGTGACATCACAGATGACATCACAGGTGAATGAAAAGGTTTTTATTGCTGGAGCTCCAACATGTTGCTGCTCGCTGATCAACTACATCTTCTTATTAGCTGCGGTGCTTGTTGCTAAGCAACAGGAGCAGCCACACCTGGACGTGAATCAGCTGCAGGTAAAAGAAAGACTCCAGGTGCTGTGAAGTCAGAGCTTCGACCAATCAGAAGAGCTGATGTGAGGGGGGACAAACCAGATTGCGGGGACACGGTGAAAGCCAACAGAAAGGATTAAATTAGGTTTGAGAGGGACGCTCTGGCCCCACCCCCTGCTGGCGGCAGAACGGCATTGTGGGTATGTTGACAGACGCTTAGGGTGTGCTACAGGTGCTGGTGAGGGACAATCTGAACAGACGGGACGATCAGGACAAACTACCGCTGTAAAATAGACAAACTTTAAACAACTTTTCAACAGGTGAAGGGGCGTGGTCACACTACAAGCCCCGCCCCCTCTACACGGCGGCCATCTTGTCTAGAGGACTGCCGCTGCTACTGCTGCTGCTGTTGTTGCTGCTGCTGTTGTTGTTATTGTCATGGCCACCGGGTGACATCACGCCGCTCTGTGGCCTATCGGCGGCCTTGGGGGCGGAGTCTCTGTCTCCAGGAGTATTATGGGCGGGGCCAGGAGATGACAGCGAGGACGGGCGAGAGAGGGAGGGTCGGTACGCCGCCGTCAGCTCAGCCAGACGCTCCGGAGTCGGAGCCCACTTCGCAAAACCAGCATCGTTCTGCAGGAAGAGTACTGCAGTACCGTGTACCGCCCGGTAGTACATCTCATCTCTGAAAATACACACAGAGAGTTTAATGTAGTACAGTGTAGTATCAGTGTAGTTACAGTGTAGTATCAGTTTAGTACAGTGTAGTTACAGTGTAGTATCGTGTAGTACAGTGTAGTATCAGTTTAGTACAGTGTAGTTACAGTGTAGTTACAGTGTAGTACTGTGTAGTATCGTGTAGTACAGTGTAGTATCA
Organism: Siniperca chuatsi; assembly: GCF_020085105.1. Taxonomy (NCBI): domain Eukaryota; kingdom Metazoa; phylum Chordata; class Actinopteri; order Centrarchiformes; family Sinipercidae; genus Siniperca; species Siniperca chuatsi. Next base: position 235,795 of record NC_058043.1, read on the forward strand.
GTTTAGTACAGTGTAGTACAGTGCAGTACTGTGTAGTTACAGTGTAGTATCAGTTTAGTACAGTGTAGTTACAGTGTAGTTACAGTGTAGTACTGTGTAGTATCGTGTAGTACAGTGTAGTATCAGTTTAGTACAGTGTAGTTACAGTGTAGTACTGTGTAGTATCGTGTAGTACAGTGTAGTATCAGTTTAGTACAGTGTAGTTACAGTGTAGTTACAGTGTAGTACTGTGTAGTACTGTGTAGTATCGTGTAGTACAGTGTAGTATCAGTGCAGTATCAGTGTAGTATCAGTGCAGTACAGTGTAGTATCAGTTTAGTACAGTGTAGTTACAGTGTAGTTACAGTGTAGTACTGTGTAGTATCGTGTAGTACAGTGTAGTATCAGTGCAGTATCAGTGTAGTATCAGTGCAGTACAGTGTAGTATCAGTTTAGTACAGTGTAGTTACAGTGTAGTTACAGTGTAGTACTGTGTAGTATCGTGTAGTACAGTGTAGTATCAGTGCAGTATCAGTGTAGTATCAGTGCAGTATCAGTGCAGTATCAGTGTAGTATCAGTGTAGTACAGTGTAGTACAGTGTAGTATCAGTGCAGTATCAGTGTAGTATCAGTGCAGTATCAGTGCAGTATCAGTGCAGTATCCGTACTTCTTGCAGAGGTGTTGGCTCCCGGAGCGATACTCGTGTTCGTAGGCCGGGGCGCTCAGCTGGTGACGGAGGAATCGGCTTGCCTCCATGCGGGTCAGAGCCGGGGTCATGGGGTCACGCCACTCAGGGACGAAGACGATGAAGGACAGAGGTTCAGAGGACTGATCCAAGAGCTCCTGACAGACAGAGACAATATGTTGACCTGTATACACGGTACAGACCGGTACAGACCGCCTGGTCCAGGGACCAGTACTAACTAGTACACAACATAGTGGACTGACCTCGAAGTGCGTCACCATGGCGTCCATCAGCTCTTCACAGAACGGAGGGTTGGCTTCGAACGAGCCGCTGACTGGACAGAAAGACAGGAACGGCCTGAAAGCACACGCTAGGTTAGTACACGCTGCAATACTGCATCCTGGGAGTACTACTGCATCCTGGGAGTACTACACGCTGTAATACTGCATCCTGGGAGTACTACTGCATCCTGGGAGTACTACTGCATCCTGGGAGTACTACACGCTGTAATACTGCATCCTGGGAGTACTACTGCATCCTGGGAGTACTACTGCATCCTGGGAGTACTACACGCTGTAATACTGCATCCTGGGGTACTACTGCATCCTGGGAGTACTACTGCATCCTGAGAGTACTACACGCCGCACTACTGCATCCTGGGAGTACTACTGCATCCTGGGAGTACTACTGCATCCTGAGAGTGTGCACTACTGCATCCTGGGAGTACTACTGCATCCTGGGAGTACTACTGCATCCTGGGAGTACTACAGTGTGTACTACTGCATCCTGGGAGTACTACAGTGTGTACTACTGCATCCTGGGAGTACTACAGTGTGTACTACTGCATCCTGGGAGTACTACTGCATCCTGGGAGTACTACTGCATCCTGGGAGTACTACAGTGTGTACTACTGCATCCTGGGAGTACTACACGCCGCACTACTGCATCCTGGGAGTACTACACGCCGTACTACTGCATCCTGGGAGTACTACACGCCGTACTACTGCATCCTGGGAGTACTACTGCATCCTGGGAGTACTACTGCATCCTGGGAGTACTACAGTGTGTACTACTGCATCCTGGGAGTACTACACGCCGCACTACTGCATCCTGGGAGTACTACTGCATCCTGGGAGTACTACACGCCGCGTACTACTGCATCCTGGGAGTACTACACGCCGCACTACTGCATCCTGGGAGTACTACACGCCGTACTACTGCATCCTGGGAGTACTACACGCCGCACTACTGCATCCTGGGAGTACTACTGCATCCTGGGAGTACTACACGCTGTACTACTGCATCCTGGGAGTACTACTCGCTGTAATACTGCATCCTGGGAGTACTACTGCATCCTGGGAGTACTACACGCTGTAATACTGCATCCTGGGAGTACTACTGCATCCTGGGAGTACTACACGCTGTAATACTGCATCCTGGGAGTACTACTGCATCCTGGGAGTACTACTGCATCCTGGGAGTACTACAGTGTGTACTACTGCATCCTGGGAGTACTACAGTGTGTACTACTGCATCCTGGGAGTATATATATATCGTGATGCATACGACTGTAACAGTACCACACAGACGATCTGAGTGTATCTGACCTGTTCACCTCTCAGGTAAACAGACAGATCGCTGCAGTCAGTGTGTAGAGGTGTGTCTAGCACCCGTCTCTAGCACCCGTCTCTAGCACCCGTCTCACCCTCTGGATCCAAAGAAGCCATCGATGTCGGGGAACGCCGAGCTGAACTGTTTGAAGTAGCAGTTGAGCGGCGAGGCGAAACACTCGAAGGAAACTCCGAACTGTCGGTTCAGCGCCTCGAACACCGGCACCGGCAGCGCCCCCTGCAGGCCCGTCCCCTCGTTAACTCCGCTGCCAAACATCACCTGGACACACACACGCCTCGTTAACTCACTAATTACCCGAGTCCTTACCAAACAGTCTGCCAGGTGAGATCAGGTAAACCCTGATTGGTTAACAGAGAGTCAGCTGACCTGGTATCTCTTGAGGAGGCACCAGACTCTGGACAGGAACTTCTCAAAGCGAGGATCGTCTATACAGCTGTACCTGTACAACAACTCCTGGACAGACAGACAGGCAGGCAGAGAGAGAGACAGGCAGTCAGAGAGAGAGTCAGAGACAGGCAGAGAGAGAGACAGGCAGACAGTCAGAGAGAGGAGACAGGCAGTCAGAGAGGGAGACAGGCAGGCAGAGAGAGAGACAGGCAGTCAGACAGGGAGACAGGCAGTCAGATGTACTTTTGACATGATGTAAAAGAATGGCGCCCTCTGCTGGTGGACATTATAATAATTACAGTCTGAAACAAACAGAATATAAACTGATTTCAGGACGACGTGTTAATACTTCTGTTTCCTCCTGTTCAGAGTACTCAGAGTACCCGTCAGCAGTACTCAGAGTACCCGTCAGCAGTACTCAGAGTACCCTCAGCAGTACTGACCAGTTTGCTGAAGTGCCCTCTGTTGACTTTGACCATCTCTCCTCTGAAGCGCAGACAGGCCACGTCGTTCTCAAAGTGCAGCTCGACTCGAGGGAGGGGGGGCGAGGGGAGCGCCAGACGCACCGGGTAACAGTAGACCAACCGGGACTGCTGGGGGGACGCACACGCCTCTGAACACACACAAAACACATAATACACACATAAATAATACACACATGCTCAGGTGTGTGTGTGTGCCTGTGGGGGGTCCTGCAGCAGGCTCAGGTGTGTGTGTGTGTGTGTACCTATGGGGGGGTCCTGCAGCAGGCTCAGGTGTGTGTGTGTACCTATGGGGGGGTCCTGCAGCAGGCTCAGGTGTGTGTGTGTGTGTACCTATGGGGGGTCCTGCAGCAGGCTCAGGTGTGTGTGTGTGTACCTATGGGGGGTCCTGCAGCAGGCTCAGTGTGTGTGTGTGTACCTATGGGGGGTCCTGCAGCAGGCTCAGGTGTGTGTGTGTGTACCTATGGGGGGTCCTGCAGCAGGCTCAGTGTGTGTGTGTGTGTACCTATGGGGGTCCTGCAGCAGGCTCAGGTGTGTGTGTGTACCAGGGGGTCCTGCAGCAGGCTCAGGTGTGTGTGTGTGTACCTATGGGGGTCCTGCAGCAGGCTCAGGTGTGTGTGTGTGTGTACCTATGGGGGTCCTGCAGCAGGCTCAGTGTGTGTGTGTGTGTACCTGTGGGGGTCCTGCAGCAGGCTCAGGTGTGTGTGTGTGTGTGTACCTATGGGGGGGTCCTGCAGCAGGCTCAGGTGAGTCTGTCTCAGGCGGCGGCTGTACTCTGCAGACAGCTGGTAGATCTTGGAGCAGATTCCCTCCACAGAGTCTTTGGCGACGGCGGTGACGTGAGGACCACACTGCTGTCTCAGGTGCTCCAGACGGTCCTACGCACACACAGTTATAACAGGTACAGTGAACACGTGAGCAGCACCCCTGACCCGACCTACACCAGCTCCCTTCGCACTCTGCAACCTGCCCCAGTGCTCACCGGAGCCAGCTGAACCACATCACAATCCTGAGACCGCCACAGCGACACCCCGCACCTTGACTGCACAGGAAGCAACCCTGGTGGAGTCCAACACCCACTGACAACATGTGACTTCCTGCTGTTTACAGCGGTCACTCCGGTTATACAAGAACTGAACGAGTCCCACTGTGCCCCCCCCGAGACGCTGGAACAGGGTGTTGGTTACGTCCTTTAAACAGCCTGAGACTAAACACCTGAAGAAGAATCCCACAGAAAGCAGCAGCAGAGGTTACCATGTAGTCCTCCTTGCTGGCCGAGTGATCTCGGCGCAGCCAGTTCATGGTGTCTTCAGCGTTCCACTTCACCACCTTCCTGCTCTCTGGACTCGCATTCCTGCACAGGTGAGAGGTCAAAGGTTAGAGCTCCCTCAGCATCGCCCGCCCGCCGGCTGATGACCTCAGCAGGATAAAAGTCCGATTAGTCGGTTGTGACCTACCGGGAGTCGATCATCTTCTTGGCGGCTTCAGCGTATTTAAACAGCAGCTTCCGGGCCTCCTCTTTGTACTTAATACGCGACAACCTGAGACACAAACACACAGACATCAATACATAATCAATACATACAAATAAAATGAACGTTCTGATTATAATCTATTAATATTGTCCAGTCCAGGTCAATACAGACACTTAGAGTTTGAAGCGGCAGATACCTGATGGGAATGTCGTTCATGACCTCTCTGAACATGGACGGCGAGATGACGGGGTCACAGTCACTCGGCAGTAAGGGGTCGTGACCTTTGTCAACCACTTTCCTCTCCAGTAGCCAGCGGTTGAAGGACTCCCGGGGCGGATCAATACCTGAACCACAGTCAGACAGCACATGGACTTTCAGAAGGTAACAACCCTGAGAATAGTTCAACAGGTCGAGACGGGCTGCTAACCCTGGCTTCTTATTTTAATTCACTCACGTCGATGACTGTCAGGAGGATTCAGTGTCCTGCTCAAGGACACCTGAGTTCGGCCTACACCTGCTCTTCAGTTATGAACTGCCGCCGTACAAACAAAACTATCGAATACACTAGCAACTATTTTACCGATTAATCTAAACGATTCATTTTCCTCCAAAAAGTCAAACTGACCATTTTATTTTGGCAAACTGTAAGTCTAAACCGGCAACTCCGACATGACACAAATAAACACACGGCGGCACCGTCAGCCATCGTAAACCTCAACATGTTCTCAAACACTCGGTCAGCAGCCAGACGACTTCAAGGCGTCATATTAAAACAGCTACGAGGACAAGACGGTGTCGTCCCTCATTCGTCCAGCAGTGCTCCATCGTAGAAAAGGTTTCAGTCGTAGTCGTCTGGACGCTGTTTTCAGAATCAAGACGTTTCGGCTCCCATCCGGAAGTCATTCTCAACTATGAAAATGGTCTGAGAACTCAGAAATTTAAGCTACTCTGTGTTACATAAGCCCCGCCCTCAGGGAGGAGTCTACCTGAGTGTCTGCTGTTTACCTGCCTAGTTTCACCTGAAACTGACCTAATAGTTTCCATGATGGCCCAGTAATCAGTAATCAGGCCTATTGTTCTCTGGCTGCACCTCCCTCATCACTGTTCAGTACCTGATTAGCATGTGATCGGCTTGACCACGGTGTTAATACACTGTGGTAAACTTTGGGCAGATTGAATCTCAGACCACCATTTCTGTTCAAAGAGGGGTTTTCTTTTTTTGTGAAAGGCAAGGTAAACAGCACTCAGGAAGACTTTTTATTAAATTTCTGAGTTCTCAGACCATTTTCACAATTTCACAAAACGTCTTGATTCTGAAAACAGCGTCCAGACGACTACGACTGAAACCTTTTCTACGAAAGCTACAAGGACAGACAGACAGACAGGGAGAGAGAGAGACAGACAGGTGGAGAGAGAGACAGACAGGTGGAGAGAGAGACAGAGTGAATGAGGAGAGGGAGCGCTGGTAGGAGAAAGCCGGTGAATCAGAAAAATGAAATGTTTCCTGATTGTTTCACAGCGTTTACGTTCAGGCAGAAATAAAACACGGCCGCACCGCCGCGCGGTCGCCATGACGCAGCAATTACTCAGCGATAGCGAAGAAAAACAATGGAAAACCACACGTCAGTTAAAAATACTGACGTGGACACCATCGTTTGGTGGACTACCCTGAACTGATAGATGTGGCGAGTCGGGGTGATCAGCAGTGAACGTCCTGCCAGATGTGACGCTACCTTCTCTCTGGTGACACAGTTCGTGGTAGTGTTGCCGAAGTTTGGTGACCAGCTGGGCTCTCTGCAGCTCGATCTCAGGGTGGGGGGGCAGGTGGTTAGCGGGTGCGCGCTCTCTGATCACAGCATTGGTCTGGACGTCCAGATCCCAGTAGATACTGAAAACAACAACAACAGTAAACAACTCCCAATAATAAAACCCCTAAACCTCCAGGAGGGACAAACAAAACGCTAAAGATGCTAACTGGGAGGGGCGTGGCCTCAATACTCACATAGCTGGCCTGTATGGAGCAGGGGCGGGGCTTGGAGTTATGGGTGTGGCTGACGGGGCCGGTTTGTCCTCGGGGGCGGAGTTCCAGGGTTTGACCCCGGGGGTGCTGGGAGAGATGGGCGTGGTGGGCTCCACCTGGATACACAGAATTCTTGTCAGATTACACCAAGTTAAATACTCAGTTTCCCACAATCCATTGCACACCACTCACTAGTTTAACTGTCAACTCTAAGGTCGTAAACTGATCACATGACCGGGTGTGTGTTTAGCTGTAGGTGTGCAGTTTTTACCTTAGCTCGTTTGATGCTGTTAGGCCCCGCCCCCTGCTCCTCAGAGCTCCTCCTCTTCCTCTGACCGTTACCAAGGTTACTGTCTCCGCCCTCTGCTGGAGCCGCATTCAGACCTAAAGGATCAGACTGCAGACAGACGGGCTGCTGAGTCTCCGTGCCAGACTACATGCTAACCGTACACTTCGTACTAAAAGTCAACATACTGTCAAACCAACAGGAAATGATGTAAAATGAGCGCCATCAGATGTCAAAGTGTGACTTCAGAGCGAGACTGTCCGTAGCAGCACAATGTTTTTCACTTGCTAAGCTGAACGTCAGGGAACTCAGGTGTTGCACCTGTACAGACTGGAGGTGTAACGCACGAGTCCACCAGGAAGCAGCGTCCCCGTCATCAAACCACAATGGAAAGAAAACAGCCCGAAAGTCATTTTCAAGATGGGCGATGCTTCACCGAGGGGGTAACTACAGGTCTTACTTGTCCTGTTGCATCAGTGTCCTCAGTCTTCCTTTTGATATAATAATAAAACTTTATTTATAGAGCACTTATCAAAACAAAGTACAAAGTGCTTCACAACAAGAGAAATAAAATACATAAAATACATAAAAGCAATAAAATAAACAGTTCAGGTAAAATCAGGATCTGCTTTCAGGTAAAAATGTGTTTTGAGACGAGACTTAAACGAAGACTCTGACTCAGACAGCCTGATGTCTTCGGGCAGGTTGTTCCAGAGCCTCGGGGCCCTGATGGCCAAAGCTCTGTCCCCCTTAGTTTCCATCCTGGACTCAGGATCAGACAGGAGACCCCTGCCCGAAGATCTCAGACTACGTGAAGGTTCATAAGGGATTACAAGGTCTAGAATACAGTCTGGAGCCATGAAGAGCCTTAAAAGGAATCAACAAGATTTTAAAATCAGTCCTGAAACCAACAGGGAGCCGATGTAAAGAGGCTGAACCAGGTGTGATGTGGTCGCACCTGGTCCTGGTTTACAGCCGAGCAGCTGAGTCCTGTACAGTCTGCAGTCTGTCAGAGTTTATATTTTAACATACTTTTGAAAAACTCAACAGCAGCGTCTCTCCAGACATCCTGACCCGGTTCCTGAAGATAATCCGCAGGTTTGTTGTGAGCAGTTTCATGTAGGAACTATCGGGAGAAAGAGAACAGTTCCTACATGAAACAGACCTGGATCAGGGCATCAGTGAGCTCCGGGACAGTCTGTGGCGCTACTTGGCGGCGTCGGATGCACCGAGACATAATGTCCCACAGGTTCTCAATTGCATTCAGGTCTGGGGAACGTGAGGGCCAGTTACCGGCATCAAGGCCTTCATCATCCAGGAACCGCCTACGCACTCTGGCCACCTGAGGCCGGGCTGCCCGGCTGTCCCCGTGTAACGGCCCGTCTCCGGGTATCTCCTCCATGCTCTGGAGACTGTGCAGGGCGTATGGATGTGCCATCCTGGAGGAGCTGGACTACCTGTGCAACCTGAACGGGCTGCAGGTACCGCCTCATGCTACAAGCAGTGACAAGGACACTGCAAAGTGCAAACTAGAGAAGAATCAGTCAGGAAGGATAAGGTGAGAGCAGTTGTCTGTGGCCACCACCTGCAAAACCATTCCCTTTTTGGGGGGTGTCTTGCTGTTGCCTCTGCAGTGCACCTGTTGTCACTTTCATCTGCACCTGAACAGGTGAAATTAATTCACAATCGCTTACACATCCTAACTGGACAGACTGAAATCCCTTAATTGTTTTGAGCAAAGTGAAAACAGTTATTCATGGATGTTATCACTCCTGTTATTCTTTGACTTCTATTTGGGGACTACAGTTCCCATAATGCTTTAGGGGATGTAAACAGGAAGTATAATGTTGCCATGGAGTCAGTGAGCTAGTTTGTTTTCAGCCTGTATGTGTTGACATGCAGTCAGACTGTCCCATCAGAGCAGCCGAACCAGCAGTCAGCAGCTCCTGTCTGCAGTGGATTAATAAAGTAATTCTTCCTCTTCAGTCATATTCATTCCACTTGTTCCACTCCTTGTTGTCCCCTGGTCCTCCACGGCCCCCGCAGTGGCTCTATGAAGTATTTTAATCTCCTCCATCAGCTGTGACTCGCTGCTTCCTGCTGTTGCGAGAACACCTGCATGCACCTGTCCCTCCTGCACCGCTCTGTGTACAGCGACGCAGCCGAAACCCGACGTGCAGAGCCGACTCTGCGTCTTCTCCACCGATGACTCGAACCGTCGGCTTTTAGGGGGCAGCCCTACCTCACCCCACCCCACCCCCTTCAACCCTCCCCGGGGACGCCCTCACAGTTAGGACACCCCTGGTGTGCCTCATCGACGACATCATTAAAGGAAACAGTGACACTACTCACGATGACATCATGCTGACCCAGCACCGGCACCTCCCACAGGCTCTGATTGGTGAATCTGTTGAAATAATACGGTCGGTTCTCCCTCCGAGACCAGCACTTAGACCATCCAGCCTGGACCAGTTCATCTGTCAGACAGACGGGTGAGAGACAGACAGGTCAGAGAGAGAGACGGGTCAGAGACAGACGGGTCAGAGACAGACAGGTCAGAGAGAGAGACAGGTCAGAGACAGACGGGTCAGAGACAGACAGGTCAGAGACAGACAGGTGAGAGAGAGACGGGTGAGAGACAGACAGGTCAGAGAGAGAGACAGGTCAGAGACAGACGGGTCAGAGACAGACAGGTCAGAGACAGACAGGTCAGAGACAGACGGGTCAGAGACAGACAGGTGAGAGACAGACAGGTCAGAGACAGACGGGTCAGAGACAGACAGGTGAGAGAGAGACGGGTCAGAGACAGACAGGTCAGAGAGAGAGACGGGTGAGAGAGACAGACAGACAGGTCAGAGAGAGAGACAGGTCAGAGACAGACGGGTCAGAGACAGACAGGTCAGAGAGAGACAGGTCAGAGAGAGAGACGGGTGAGAGAGAGACAGGTCAGAGAGAGAGACAGACGGGTCAGAGACAGACGGGTCAGAGACAGACAGGTCAGAGAGAGAGACAGACGGGTCAGAGACAGACGGGTCAGAGACAGACAGGTCAGAGAGAGAGACAGACAGGTCAGAGAGACAGACAGGTCAGAGAGAGAGACAGACGGGTCAGAGACAGACGGGTGAGAGACAGACAGGTCAGAGAGAGACAGGTCAGAGAGAGAGACGGGTGAGAGACAGACAGGTCAGAGACAGACAGGTGAGAGAGACAGACAGGTCAGAGACAGACGGGTCAGAGACAGACGGGTCAGAGACAGACGGGTCAGAGAGAGAGACAGACGGGTCAGAGACAGACAGGTCAGAGAGAGACGGGTCAGAGAGAGAGACGGGTGAGAGACAGACAGGTCAGAGACAGACAGACAGACAGGTGAGAGAGACAGACAGACAGGTGAGAGAGACAGACAGGTCAGAGACAGACGGGTGAGAGAGAGACAGGTCAGAGACAGACGGGTCAGAGAGAGACAGGTCAGAGACAGACAGGTCAGAGACAGACAGGTGAGAGAGAGACGGGTCAGAGACAGACAGGTCAGAGAGAGAGACGGGTGAGAGAGACAGACAGACAGGTCAGAGAGAGAGACAGGTCAGAGACAGACGGGTCAGAGACAGACAGGTCAGAGAGAGACAGGTCAGAGAGAGAGACGGGTGAGAGAGAGACAGGTCAGAGAGAGAGACAGACGGGTCAGAGACAGACGGGTCAGAGACAGACAGGTCAGAGAGAGAGACAGACGGGTCAGAGACAGACGAGTCAGAGACAGACAGGTCAGAGAGAGAGACAGACGAGTGAGAGACAGACAGGTCAGAGAGAGAGACAGACGGGTCAGAGACAGACGGGTGAGAGACAGACAGGTCAGAGAGAGACAGGTCAGAGAGAGAGACGGGTGAGAGACAGACAGGTCAGAGACAGACAGGTGAGAGAGACAGACGGGTCAGAGACAGACGGGTCAGAGACAGACGGGTCAGAGAGAGAGACAGACGGGTCAGAGACAGACAGGTCAGAGAGAGACGGGTCAGAGAGAGAGACGGGTGAGAGACAGACAGGTCAGAGACAGACAGACAGACAGGTGAGAGAGACAGACAGACAGGTGAGAGAGACAGACAGGTCAGAGACAGACGGGTCAGAGACAGACGGGTCAGAGAGAGAGACAGACGGGTCAGAGACAGACAGGTCAGAGAGAGACAGGTCAGAGAGAGAGACGGGTGAGAGACAGACAGGTCAGAGACAGACAGACAGACAGGTGAGAGAGACAGACAGGTCAGAGACAGACAGGTCAGAGAGAGAGACAGACGGGTCAGAGACAGACAGGTCAGAGACAGACAGGTCAGAGACAGACAGGTCAGAGAGAGAGACAGACGGGTCAGAGACAGACGGGTGAGAGACAGACAGGTCAGAGACAGACAGGTCAGAGAGACAGACAGGTCAGAGACAGACAGGTGAGAGAGACAGACAGACAGGTCAAAGACAGACAGGTCAGAGAGAGAGACGGGTGAGAGACAGACAGACAGGTGAGAGACAGGTCAGAGACAGACAGACAGGTCAGAGACAGACAGGTGAGAGACAGACAGGTGAGAGACAGGTCAGAGACAGACAGACAGACAGGTCAGAGACAGACAGGTGAGAGAGACAGACAGGTGAGAGACAGGTCAGAGACAGACAGACAGACAGGTCAGAGACAGACAGGTGTACCTGGGAGCTCAGGTGGTTTGGAGGTGGTGGACGGAGAAAGGGGCGGTCCCTGAGAGGAGGCGGAGACAGACGGAGACGGCATCATGGCCGCCTCCCCCTTCACCGATCCCTGGCTGTCATTGGACATCTCAGCTACTCGTCAGAATGACATCGACCTGCCTGGACAGGAAAACACACTAACTTTCAAAATAAAACACAGGTAAGCGCTCGGATTGTTGAGACCGTTAATGATCGACAACACACCCAGAAGTTCGATACGGATCAAACTAAACATTTTCACTATTTTACAGAAACGTCTCAGGTTCTCAGTTTAAAGATGATTGTTTTGGACGATTCTGCTTTATTTTGTGACGGAGAGAGAGAGAGACAGGAAAGGCAGGAGAGACAGAGGGGAAGACATGCAGGGCCCGGCGCTGCGAAGGGCTCAGCCTCGATACCTGCTCCACCAGGTGCAGCGCTCCACCAGGTGCAGCGCTCCACCAGGTGCGCTACCTGGGCAACCCAGGTTCTCACTTTATAAAGATATTCAGCTCAGTTTACTGTCATTTAGAACAAACTCATTACGTCAGGACTTAATACTTGTATATATTATAGTTTTCCTTCCGTTTCGCTGACTGACCTCAGACCTGTGTGTTTCCTTTATACTGCGGTCTGTTTCCTTCACACTGAGGACAAATAACTGACATCAGAACAGAGACTAAACTGTACTCGCACTATTTTAACTGCATAAGTGCGTTCACACGGACAATTATGGCAAAACGCAGTGCCGTACGAGTACCCGGATGGCGTAAACGGTTGAGTGTGGAACGCTGGACACGTCTCACCCTCAACGGTCGCCATCTTGGCTGCGTAGCAGAAGGGGAGGGACCACCAAACTTGTGTCCGGCTGTAGTTGGGCGTTAAAAAGAAGAATTAGCGGTGAAATGCTGCGGTCACCATTTCCGGAAGCGCACAGCAGCCGTGTTCGATTTGAGACGACGCTACCTGTCGAAACGCACGCACTGCGCAAGCAACAACATGGTGAACGCCGTCCTGCGTGGAGGTTTGAGCCGCGTCTGCCACCTGCCAGACACTCAGGGGTTAACTGCCAAGTCTTTAGTTAAACTGCCCAATATCACAAATCCAAACTGGCCTCGGGCCTCGGGACCCCCTCCGTCCTCAGACCCTCTTTCGTTTCAGGAACAACTCCCCAAAAACCCTTCAACAGGGAAAACCACCGGCCAGGTAATCCTGCAAACAGACGCTCCGCAGGTAAGTGAGGAGGATCTGAGCCGCAGCACCTCCTCGCCACCACGAGACCTGACACGCCACACGGACGCAGCGGGGGCGGGGCTGAATCTCCCGGGGGGACGGAGATCCAGATCAACGACAGAGAGGGGTCCCGGGCAGCCGGTGGTCCAGCTCCCACCTGTCCTGCTTAATATCAGCGCACTGACCTGAGAAGAGACGGACACTTTTCATTGTTCACAGACGTCAAGATTCATTGATTGAGACAGAAAACAGTCGACAGATTTATGGATCACGACAATAATCACTAGTGACGCAGCCGATTCTGACAGGTGAGAAGCCGGAAACTTCAAACATGTCTGCTAGAAACATGACAAACGATTAATAATTAATCAATCGATCATAAAAATCTTTGTGGTTTCATGTCAGACTTTTGTATTTAAATAATGAATTAACGCAGGACCAGCAGGTAGGTGTGTGTGTATATATATATATTTATTTATTATCTGCTGATCACTTTCCTGAAAACATCAATCGATCATCAACAAAGATGCAGATTAATCTGACGTTGATTAAATCAACTTTATATTAGTTTGCTGTTATACCAACACACCAAAGTACCAAGTTACAGCTCAGTTTCTGTTAGAGCTGCAGGAAGTGAGGGCAGGTTTTAGTCTTCTTGGTATAATGACTAACTAAACTTGATCAACAGGAAACTGATCGTCAATTAATTTTTCCAGCCAAAACGCCGACAAGATGTTTCAGTTTCTGTCTCAAACTGTTCGGACATTTTCACTGTTTCATTCACCAAACAACGAATCGATTAATCAGGAAGATGCCCAGATGGATCATTAGTGAAACAACTGTGAGCTGCGGCTCTACAGAGTGGAGCCCGGCTGTATGAGCAGGTGAACAGCAGACAGGTGAACAGCAGACAGGTGTGAAGCCCGTCGAGCCGAAGCCGGACTCGACCGGAGGAGCAGGTCCGGGCCGAGCTCAACCGCCTGAATGCGGCGGTTTGAAGGCAGATGGCGGCAAACGGAACGATATCAGAGTTTTAATCTGATCAAAATAATCGATAAACACCAGCTAACACGGTGTCTGCGTGTATCTGATGCGAAATTAAAGACCAAATTAAATGTTTTCTTTCTCATACGCAGAAACGAGCGCTATGGTTACACGCATGCGCCTGGCAGGCTTTCCAAACAAACACGGAGGAGGAGAAGCGAGGGGGAGGAGAGGGGGGAGCGGGGGGAGGACAACACAAAGCTGCGGCTGCTCCTCCGGAGCCCGGGCTGAAGACACGGACACAGCGGCTCTCAGTACCGGGCCACATCACGGCCAAACCGGGCTAAAGTGATTTCAGGAAAACGGGCAGCCTTTAGCTGCCGTCATTAACGGCCATTTTGCGCGGCCCGCTCGGTCTCCGCTCAGAGCGACAGCTGCTGTTTAGGCGCCACTTCTCAGACAAGATGGCGGACACGCCCCTGCCACAGCGCTGCGTGTCCCGCACAGTATTTCTGCTACATACTAGAAACTCAGCCGCCCTGCGCGCCCTTAGTCCGGTTCATCGGAACACCGAAACCTTCCGCCGCGTGTCGGTGCCGTCGGAGCGGCCCTTTGGGGCCGCCTGCCCTTACCTTGACTGGTTAAGTTGCGAGGAGTCGCGGATTCTGTCCGTTTGTTTCGGGTCCTCCGCTCCGCTCCCTCCCCGCCTGCTCAGACATCTTTACAGGGACCCGGGGTGAGCCACTGCGCAGGCGCAGCTTCTGCCCCGCTTCCTGTTCCAACACGTCCTGTTCCTGCCGCCATGTTGAGGAGGTCAAATAGGCTGAAAACATCTCAAACGTTAGCATCACTCCTCGCCTCACATCTTCCACATTCGCTTATTTTATTCAAAATAAATTCTTATTCTTTGAAAATAGATTAAATAGTGGTATCATGTTATTTGTGATGCCTCGGCACAAACAGCAGATTTATATAAGAATTAACTTTCGATAAGCCCGAGAAGTCCTGGAAGCAACTCCATCTGCTGAGGAAGATCATGTATTACGCTCGAAAGCTCCAGAACAGATACAATGATCAGATCGTTCTGTCAACTGCTGTTTCAGAGCTGGAGAATGAACTTTCACTGTCAACAAATAAATATTGTTTTATAAAAATGCTTCTTATAAACTGAAGACGTCGTCTCTGATTGGTCTGCTGTGTGCAGCGCCTCAAAGACACTTATTCA
Organism: Siniperca chuatsi; assembly: GCF_020085105.1. Taxonomy (NCBI): domain Eukaryota; kingdom Metazoa; phylum Chordata; class Actinopteri; order Centrarchiformes; family Sinipercidae; genus Siniperca; species Siniperca chuatsi. Next base: position 250,885 of record NC_058043.1, read on the forward strand.
GACATCTTATATGGAAAATGTCCTTCAGAGGTTTTTTTAAACGATACTGAAAGCATTTCTCTTCAGTTACGAACCTGCACAGATGTTATATACGCTCTGCACTGTCTGTGGATGCTATGAAGGTAAAAATGACTTTGAATGTAATTATGGAAAAATGTCCCATTCACAAATATAAATGAACTAATTTAAGATTCATTACTTTTTGATGAGAACTGAACATTAACGTGGAACGAGCTGAAACATTCTGGTAAAATAAACACGTTCATATTTGTGATATACTTTATATCGTGTTCGTGCCTGGATTTATTTGTTCCTCTTGGTCTTTAATTCAGTTCATTTCAACGTGTTTTGCTTCTTTCTTGTCACTAGATGGCGTCATGGGATGCTGTGTTTGATATATTTATATAAGCGTGTCATTTACATTTATATATATATATATATATATATATATATACGTGTACATGTTTATGATATACATCAGGTGCTTTACTGATGAGCCCGATCAGCTGTCTCTGTTAAATCAGCACACAGATGTTATTCTTTAAAAAGTCCTGGGTGTCGATTCAATAATAATCTTTAAAAACAAGTCTTATGATCTCTGGTTGATTGATTGATTATGATCTCTGGTCTCACTTCTTCTTCTAACATCTGAGGACAAATTCAAAGGTCCTGACAGGTTTTCAGACGTTTGTTTTTTATTTCAGTAAAATATAAAATATGAAAGCATTCAGGTGTTCACACTCCACAACTTGAATCATATTATTACACAGAAGCTGGATGTCCGACATTGATCAGCTCAGATGTTCAGAGCACCAGCAAAGATTAGTGAGATTAGTTTACCGAGCGTTCATTAGTAGGTAAAGGGTTAAACTCTTAACGCGTGAGGTCACTCAGCTCCATGTTCAGGTGTTCACAGGTGTGTTAAAGACCTCAGACCGTCAGCAGTCAGCTGGGAGCTGCTGTTAGCGAGCTAATCTGTTAGCACGTTTACCATCAGCAGCGTTAGCTAACAGCAGTTAATAACAGACTGTAACGAAGCTGTGAGCAGATTTAAGAACGTTTTATTAATGTTCAGTATTTGTAACTTCTACGAAGACACGTTTTATATTATTACAGCTGTGTTTTATCATATTATCACTATTTGTTTATACAGCAGACAACACTTCTGTCCGCAGGCGTCATAGTTAACGAATACATTAATAAATACAGTCTGTTATGAACCAGTTAGTACATCTTTATATGCTGATTATAGAGAAATAGGAGGGTTAAAATAACGTGTTGCAGGAAATTCTGTGATAATGAAACTGACTTTTAGTGAAGGATCCCTGAAGCTGGGGTAGGTAACGCTGGACAGGTAGACAGGTAGGTAGAGCAGCAATGATTGGACGTGCTTATCACCGGCCTGCGACAGCCACAGATACCAGATGTTTAGCATTGTTTCCCAGAGCATTTGATTTGAATTTCAACTAATATAACAAAAACTGCTTCTGAACTACATTACCTACGGCAGCTTTAAGGTTTTAACTGTGATGAACTAGAAGTCGACGTCTGTGTGACTCGGGTTGAGATCATGTCCTCCGCACCGCTGAGTGTCCATCACTGTATATAGAAACGTCTCTTCTGCTGGATCCGGATCCGGTGAAAGCTCTTCTGTAGCGGGTCAACAGTTGTCTTGAGGTCAAAAGGTGACATTTCACTGCGATCAGATAATCAAAACATGCAAATGTGTTCCAGCGTTGAGCTCCAGCAGTCACCAGATGACGTCATGTGCTAATCTGCATATTTGTGACATCCCTGCATAAATATTTACATGTAAACAAGATTTTTAAAATGAAAAGAAATACGTAAACTGACTAACTAGCTGTATCATGAGCCATCATTTGTCAAGTTGCTTAAATCTCATCAACGTGCGTCTGAATCTACCTGTAATGTCTAAATGTGTTCATATGAAATGTTCGTTTGACGGCTGGAGCTCAGACTGCAGAGCTGCAGTGAACACAGACGATCAGACTGATTAAACAAAGTAACGCTGAAATACTTGAACAAACAGTGGTGATCGGTTGGTCGTTTCATGTTTCTGTCTGGCTGCTGATTGGTCGACTGAACGTGCCGCTGCTCTCCTCCAATTAGGGTTGGGCGATATGACGTGAATACCGTGCACCGGTAGAGATTTGGCGATACGGTTTCCCCCGCGGGATCCCGTAGTGTCTCTGCTGTATATTCGGGGCTATGTAGCCAATCAGGGCTGGATTCTCTCGTGATCTCGCAAGGTAACGTGATTTGGGCAGCACGACTGCTAACCACATTCTCACGTGACGTGAGAGCGACAGTTGGTGGCGGTAACGCACCTCCAACCAGAAGAGGAGGGTGAGAAGAAAACATGGAGGAGGAGAGTGAAACTAAATGCAGAGCAGGAGGCGTTGTTTCTGTTCGTGTGGAAGTTACAAAGAAAAGAAGAAAATGATCAAATGCGCGTATCGTGATACATGCCGTTACCGTGATATAAAATTACACATGCCGTCATAAGAGATTTTGGCCGTTTCGCCCCCCCACAGCTCCAGTCCTGAGCACAGTCAGTCCACAGAGTCACAGGAGAAATACTGGACACGCTCTTCAACTGACGACTTAGCGTCAAAACGTCACTAGATTTGTCGCTAAAAGGGTCTTAAAAGTTGTCAAATCCAGTGAGAAAGTCCCTGCGTTAGTAACACTGCTGTAGAGTTCAAATTTGCCTTGTTGACCAGTAACAAGCCGTCCTGACAGGAGGACATCATGGTGAAACAGCTGTTAAAACCCTGTGGAGCTAAGCTAACAAGCTAATGAGTTCGTTACATAGACTGTATAAAAGGAGTGGACGTAGCCACCGTGATTGTGGGCTTCCGTTTTGAAGCCTCGAATTTGGCATTTTGGGCGTCGCCATCTTGGTTTTTTGCAACCAGTGACCAGAAGTGGCCATATTCGGACGAGGGGGTGGAGCTGGGGAACATAGCAAACGCTAAGTTATGAGATAAACGCTTACTAGGTTAGCAAGGTACATTAATTGTGATATTAATTGGGATGCTAATTTTGGCTAATGTCTTTTAGTACAACCGAACGCTGAGCAAGAGATTTTCAGGCGACCAAAATGTTACAATTAACTTTCATGAACTGAAAACACAATGAAAGGGTCAGAGTTCTCAGATGAAAACACCGACAGCACCCAAAAACAAGTTCATGGCTAGTTAAATGTGCACAGCGCAGTAGATACGCTTCGCCTCTATCCTGTCAATCACAAGGTAGCCCCGCCCTAAAGCATACCCGGCTTTATCGTCTATTTTCCTCTAAACGGGACCATAATTTACAAAATGAACATCATGCTGCATTGAAGAAGACTTGAAACTAGCGATTGAGACCATAAACTCGCTAGGAAACCGTTTACTGAGGTAATAAATCAGTGGAGTCGCCCCCTGCTGGCCATTAGAAACAACGCAGGTTTGAGGCGCTTCTGCACTGGCTTCACTTTTCAGCCCCAGTGGTTCCCGCTTGGTTTGCTAACTGACCGTTATCCTGCTCGTTAGCTCGGGGAAGTTTATTTTCACTTGATAACCTTAAAACAAAAAGTTGAACACTGTCAGAGGAAAGTAAACACAACAGTAGAGAGAAGATGTGGGAGCTAATGTGACTGACTAGCTCTAACTAACCAGCAAGTTAGCTGTTAGCTCGCCAGCTAGGTACAGCAGTTGTAGCCCTGTGAGTTGTTGCTACGTCACATATTCGCTGCATCACTCAGTTTCTGTGGTTTGTATTTATTGTTGTAACTGTGTTGTTTTGCTTCTTGCTCAGGATTTTAATCTCAACAAGACTTTTACCTGTTAAAGAAAAATGAAAAGCAAACTCTACTGTGTTTTCTTTATGCTATACAGAGTTTTACTGATGTTCTACAGACAGGTGTGTTTCCTTCTTCTTTACTGATTTCCAGCTGACAGTACAGGTAGACCAGCTAACAACGCTGCAGAAAATTAGCCAACTGAAGCCTTCAGCTGTCTCGAAGGCCGAGTGACCCTGCAGGTCGTAGCTAAGGCTGCGTTCGGAATCGCACACTAACGTACTATTCATACAAAGAATGACGCCAACTGCATTTTGTGTACGCGAGAAATGCCCAGATGTAAACTAGATTAGCAAGAGTTTCTGAGTCAGCGCCATGAGCCTACTGCACATACTCAACCGCCCCACAATGCATTGCGTGTCTTCAGACTGTCCAATGGCGGGCTGCAGACGGTTCAGCACCACAGTGTAGTTGTTTTACACTTTTCATGGTATTTCGTCACTAAATTCACTTCTGATGATTTCTGAGGCGAGAAATCAACTGTCTGGTTTTCGAATGTTTTACGAAAACCGATGGCGAATCGAAAATGTGCTCCAACGTTTGCGCCTGCGGGGGCAGCTAGCTAGCTAATTTGGAAAATATTGCATTGGGTGGAAGAGGTGATGTTGATTTACATTTGTGATAAACTATTTTCATTCAGCGGTAGCTCGGAGCGGCGATGTTGATCGATACAGTCATGTGACTGCATCATGCGGCCGTCTTGCTGTCTGTACTTCCTGCTGGCAGTACGTTAGTATGCGATTTCGAACACACCCAAACTCGTAGTGTCTGTGTGAGGGTCAGAGGTCAGAAGCTCAGGTGTCAGAGGTCACAGGTCAGAGGTGACGGCGCTCTCCTGCTGCAGCAGCAGGTCGACGGCGGCCTCCACGTCCTCCACCACGTGACTCGGCTCCACCAGGTCTGGCTCCAGGACCAGGTCTCTGTGACCGTGGAACACCGTCTCTGTGACTGTGCTGCTCTGGTTGCTAGGCAACGGGGAGTGAGGGTTGTAGACACCTGTGCACACCTGAGGACAGGTGGACAGCTCCGTGTTAATGACTTTGATACAACATGTTATTGTCAGTCTCAAACCAGCAGACTACAGCTGGAAATTCACCTTTTGTCATAATTAATGTTGTTTTTATAAAACTAGTAACTATTTTACACTATTATACTGTCATTGATTACATGTTATCTACAGTAAAAATCCACTGAGGAAGACCATGAGATGTGGTTGAAAACTTTGTATTTTTGAACAGCTCAACTTGATATTATGTTACTATTAATATAACTGTAGGAGTAGTAACATGTTTACTACTCTTAATTTTAAGTGGCAATCTCGAAGACTTTCATTTAAACAAATGTCTGTTAAAGGTCCAGCGTGGAGCGTTTAGCGGCCTCTAGTGGTGAAACTGCAGTTTGCAGCCATGCGAACACCGCTCGCCTCGCCCTCCCCTTCCAAGCCTGTAGGAGAAACTACGGTGCCTGTGAAACTCGATAAAGGCCCTCTCTAGAGCCGGTGTTTGGTTTGTCCGTTCTGGGCTACTGTAGAAACATGGCGGTGCAACATGGCGGCCTCCGTGGAAGGGGACCCGCTCCCTCTGTAGATATAAAGGCTGATTCTAAGGTAACGAAAACACAACGATTCTTATTTTCAGGTGATTAAACACTGATGGAAATATACGCCATATTCTGTAAATAGAGGCCCCTGAATCTTACACACTGAACCTTTAAGTCACTATCACTGAATGAGTTAACACAATGGTGACTGAGCCTTTGGCCCACTGATGAAAGTATTGTAATATTCAAATATTTGCAGCATTACGAACTGAGGTTTGGTGGCAACATTCCCGGGAAAAATGTTGTATTAAGTTACTGCTAATGCAAACTGAATATTTCCTACTGCTGCAGCTTCACATTAAAAGCATTTAACTAGCGAAAGAGGAGTTGACTTTTGTTATGAAGGAGTCACAGGAAATGCAATGTGTTTGTCAGTGAGCTTGACACCGACGGTTGCTCACAGAATGATGGAAAAAGCCAATTACTGCTTGACTTCTTTATTAAAATGACAATCATTTATTTTGCTGCCACCAGAATTCTGTGACCCGCAGTATTAAACCGCATTTGCTGTTACCACCAGTAACTACAGGTGTCACCAAATCAATCACAACTGAAATCTTAAGGATTGCCACTCTAATATATATATATATATATATATATATATATATTATGGATGTAACTTAACAAAGAGACGGCCTAGAGTCTATAGAAGACTGCATGTCCCAGAATGTTCTAATATGTGCTAAATTCTTTTATTGTAAGGTACTGAGTGGTATATAAATATGTCAGAAGTCTAAAAACATTAATTCATTGACACAAATCACATTTGTTAAAAGTGTCTGAATGTTAAGCTTTGGCACTCGACTGCAAAAAACAGGAAGTGTACTTTTAAAGGACAATTCGGTTTATTACAACTCATGTTCTGTTTTTGACCCGTCAGACTTCGTTTCAGTGATTTCACTGTGATGTCACCGTGTACCCAGATCTCAGATATCAACTTGGTACAATGTTATTATTACTGCTAGAAATGACGGACAAAACTATAGAAATAAGAGTTGTAAAAAAAATTAGGTAACACTTTATTTGGACCGTCCGCCTACAGATATTTGTAACATTTCAACAGCTTATTAGTTGAGATTCCATCTGTTTGCATGTTTATCCCATTACTGCATGTTACTAACTCATCATCTTCTCTCTCCCGTAGTTCTGTGCTTTCTTGCATTGTGCTACTGTATTCTCCCCTGAGTCTGGCTCTGCTCGAGGTTTCTGCCTCTTAAAGGAAGTTTTTCCTTGCCGCTGTGGCCAAGTGCTCATGGTGGGATTTGTTGGGTCTCTAATTAATATTATGAAGAGTTCGGTCTCGACCTGCTCTATAGGAAAAGTGCAGTGAGATAAGTTCTGTTATGAATTGGCGCTGTATAAATAAAATTGAATTAAACTGAATTTAACAATTCAACTGTTTCACAAATAAAACCGTTTTCTGATATCACACCACTGTGGTTAAGGTTTGGTTTAGGCACAAGAAACATCTTGTTTAGAGTTTGTTCATGAATTGTCACATATACTCTGTAATCTGTTAAACATCTACAGACAAAGCACAACAGTCGAAGTGTAGCCTCTATAAACTATCTGTAGGCGGACTATCCAAATAAACTGTTACCGACGATGAATTATCCTTTAAACTCCTTAAACTGTGGTCTGTCTCTACCTACCAGAATGGAGAGACACTGAGCAGCAGCCGACACCAGCTCCTCCTCCGGCACCGCCATCGTCACCTGACTCCCCGTTCCCTGGGCAACAAGCTTGGTGGTGGTCGTCATGGCAGCATGCTGCTGAGCCAGGTAACGGTTGTACAGGTTAGCACCGTAGATATCCGTCATCAGGTTGTCGCTAGGCAACAAGAATAAGACAGTTTGGTTACCTGACAGTGTAGACAGTGTTATGGACAGTTTGGTAGACGGTGTTATGGACAGTTTGGTAGACGGTGTTATGGACAGTCTGGTAGACGGTGTTATGGACAGTCTGGTAGACGGTGTTATGGACAGTTTGGTAGACGGTGTTATGGACAGTTTGGTAAACGGTGTTATGGACAGTCTGGTAGACGGTGTTATGGACAGTTTGGTAAACGGTGTTATGGACAGTCTGGTAGACGGTGTTATGGACAGTTTGGTAGACGGTGTTATGGACAGTTTGGTAGACGGTGTTATGGACAGTCTGGTAGACGGTGTTATGGACAGTTTGGTAGACGGTGTTATGGACAGTTTGGTAGACGGTGTTATGGACAGTTTGGTAAACGGTGTTATGGACAGTTTGGTAGACGGTGTTATGGACAGTTTGGTAGACGGTGTTATGGACAGTTTGGTAAACGGCGTTATGGACAGTTTGGTAGACGGTGTTATGGACAGTTTGGTAGACGGTGTTATGGACAGTCTGGTAGACGGTGTTATGGACAGTCTGGTAAACGGCGTTATGGACAGTTTGGTAGACGGTGTTATGGACAGTTTGGTAGACGGTGTTATGGACAGTTTGGTAGACGGTGTTATGGACAGTTTGGTAAACGGTGTTATGGACAGTTTGGTAGATGGTGTTATGGACAGTCTGGTAAACGGCGTTATGGACAGTTTGGTAGATGGTGTTATGGACAGTTTGGTAGATGGTGTTATGGACAGTCTGGTAGATGGTGTTATGGACAGTTTGGTAGACGGTGTTATGGACAGTTTGGTAAACGGCGTTATGGACAGTTTGGTTACCCGACAGCGTAGATGGTGGTTAGCTTGTGGTTGTGGTTCTGCAGTCTCAGCAGGTGCTCAGCGTACTGGTATGTTAGCAGACTGGGTTTTCCCAGCAGCGCCTGGTACTGAAGCTCTCGACCCGTCAGCTTCCTGTAGACGGACTCCAGACACAGCAGGAACATCCCGTGACCAAACCTATGGCAACATAGCAGGGTCAAAACGGATCAACACGACCACCTGAAGGATATCAGATACCATCATCCTGCCTGGAAGGAGATATGGGATTACATAGAAGTAAAATAATATTTTCTTATTGATCAGTTATTAATGTATTAATATAGAGCAACGCCCTCTACCTGAGAGCTAACAGCAAGTGACTTCCTGTGGTGTGTTGGTTACCGTGGTGATGGGGCCTCGGCCATCCACATCAGGTCCATGTTACAGGCGAGCACCGGCAGCTGGGCCGACAGCTGAGGATCGTACACACAACCAGGACTCCCATTGGTCAGGAGCACGTCAATCAGCAGCTGCAGGTTGGTCTCCCATCTGATTGGCTCGCCAAACAGGATGATTGCTATAGCAACACAGGAAGTGATTGGGCGATTTATTCATGTGTCTCACTATTCTTCTGTCATTCAACTGTAGTTAGTTTACAACTTGTGTTTTTAGAATTGTTTGCTTGTGTTTCCTTTATATATTTTCTTAATATATTTACAAGTTTACATTTAAAGCACTTTTATTTGTCTTGTTTAGAAAAACCCTGTAAACAATGTGTTGTTGTGTATTTCCTGTGTAGTTGTGTGTTACCTTCTATTTGGGGAGGAGTCTGCAGAGGAGACGACTTAAACAGAGAAAATACTGTTAGCTGCTGGATCTTTACTACAGTATCATCAAACACAAAACAGGTAAATTAGAAACAGAGTTTTTTCTCTGATATAAACCTGCTTCTCTCTGCAGGTGAAGCCTCACATACAGTCAGACAGTTTGCAATTAGTACTGACGAAGACGAGACCAAACTGACGTCATTAAACAATAACTGACTAAATCTCCAGAAAACAATCCTGTAATCCAGATCTCCTTCTTGTCATTTCTCTTCCTGTGTTTCTGAAACATCTTCAGGTGACTTTGCACACCAGAAGGGCACCGCTAACAGTGCTAACACCGCTAACAGTGCTAACACCGCTAACAGTGCTAACGCCTGGAGCTAGCTGCAGCCGGGAGCTGCAGGAGGAAAATGATGCACATGATGACTGTTACTGGGCAGCTGACCTCCGACAGCTTCATGTTTCAGTGAAGCGCAGGATATTTGGTGCCATCCTGAAGCTGAATCCTGCCGCCATCCCTCCAAACTTCAGTATGTAGAACAACGTCATGTCAACAAATACTCAGTGAATTTAGTTGTCGTTCACACATTAAAAGGTCTGGACCCAAATGAAGCAACAGTTTAACTGGCCTTCTATATCTCTAGTGACCCCACTTAGTAATAATCACCTTTTCCTCCCTCGGAGTTAGATGGAGGTGAAAGGGGCACAATCAAAGTACTGTTCATAAATGGTCAATTTTATTTACATAGCGCCAATCATAACAGAAGTTAATGTCATATAGAGCAGGTCTAGACCGTACTCTTTATTATTATTATTATTATTATTATTATTATTATTAACAGAGATCTAACAATTCCCACCATGAGCAAGCACTTGGCGACAGTGGCAAGGAAAAACGAGAGAGAGAGAGTAACATACACCATGGGTGGGTTAGGTGGAAGATGTCGGAGGGATGGGTGAAGGTATGTAAAGATGAAAAATGGGTGCCTTCCATTGCTCTGCTATGCTACACATTTTGCATTTGTCCGCAATAAAAAAAATACTTAACAAAACGTACATGATGTTAACAGCAGGTCAACCAGTATAAATATAGCGCAGTGGAGAGAAACAGTAAGTGTGTAGTAACGTTACTGTCAGAAAGAAAATATCTGGAACAAAACTACAAACCTGAAACTGAGCTACGTTACGTTAATATGTTAAATAACGTTACTCTTTAACTTATAATAACTTAAACCGAATAGGTTACAAAAGGCAGCACAGTAACGTTGTGTATCATTAGCATGTCACTACAATGAGAGTTTAGCCAAACTGGAAAGTCAGAAGCTAAGCCGGTTTGTTAAATAGTTACTGAGAACTTAAGGATTTACAAACAGATGCTGCAGCTCAGAGTCCTGAAGTCACATGTCACAGGTACAGCACTCACAGGTAGCTTGGGTCTCCTGTTGTGGTCCACCATGTCCAGCAGGGGGTAATGTTCTCTGAGCTGCTCGACACTCACGACCTTCTGAAAACCCAAACTGACGACGCGGTCAAGACTTCAAATACGTGAATCATTCAAACTGATTCACTGTGTTCACAGCGCAAAACATTACAACACAAGTCTCAATGATTATTACTGATTATTATCATTATTACTAAACACACAGATCAACATGTTTCATTATCAGCAGCCATAAACTCGTATCTCCATGTAGGTTTATTGTCTCTCTAAGCAGTAAATATCTCTGGTTACTGTGAAACAATGTCAGTTCACATATATTAATATCTGCGTGTCCTCTGTGAATGTGTGTATTTATATCAGCTATATCATTAATATCAGTCAACCTCCTCACACTTCACAGCTAGCTAGCTAGCTGCTGTGCTAAAAGAGCTTGTTGTTGTTCAGTGAGCCGACTGATCGGCACATTGATTGTGTTTATATTCAGACAATAAAAGGCATCATTCATCTACATGATTCAACGCTCAGCCAGTTTGTTTATGTTTGCTTTGTTATGCAAACATGTTGGTTAATAAAGATGGCTCTGATTCAATAAATAAAATGAAAGTCAACATCATTTTAAATACTGACTTCTGCATAAATTACAATTTTTTTTTCTATAATCTGGATGAAATCGTGTTTTAATGAGAATTAGTTTCAGTGCGACAGAATTATTGGATAATGATAATTTTAATAAACATGAACAATGTTTTGATAAATTCGCTGTGGGATGTTTTATATAATCTGATACAGATTTTGTTTTGTTTGATTTTTTCCTCTGTGTGAGATGAAAATTAAAACTTACGCATTTTGTGTTGAGGATTTTAAGAATCAGTCATATCAGATGTATCAGACGAACTGGACATCAAAGATGGCGTCCAGCTGAATGACAACTGCACGCTGAGCACATAAACCAAAAAAGTTTATATTGAGACGTTGTGCAAATAAAAACCACTTTTCTAGGCTCTGTGAAAGTCTTATTAATATAAAAGGTCAGTCCGAGGTGAAGGATACGTGTTGGCGATGTCCATCACCGGTCCCTGTCCAGACACCAGGACACATTTATCATGGAAACTCTTCAACATTCGCAAAGGACTGTGGGAAAGAACCACCTGCTCCGGGGCGATCTACAGAGAGAGAGAGAGACGTCACATGACTGTGTTTATCCAATCACATCTTCTATGAAATGCAGAACAAAACACAAAGTACAATATTAAAATAGAATAAAAATAAATGAATTTTTTATGTAATCAAGGTCATTTATTTGTCATTTTACAACACAGGGTTTGTAGGTTGTAGCCCCTCCATGCTACACATGCACAGAACATATATACAAACATTTAAAGTAAACAAATATTTTGAATAGAATAAATAAAATAAAACAATATATACAGTTATTGACATTCATATATACCTATACACAGATTTTAATGTTAAGATAGTGTTGATAATATGGTCACCATCTTAACATGAAAAAGACCTCGACATCTGGGAAACATCGTCCATCAACTTTGACCACGTTTGAGCATCACTGATGTAAGCAGACTCCGCCTCCCCTCGTCTGGCGTTCTGTCAGTGCAGAACATGGTCTGCCTGCTGAGTGCAATAGCGTGATCCGGCATGTTGTGATGAAACTACGGAGCAAGTTCGACATAGCCAGGCTTTTTTTGCATTAGCTGACTCGACAAAACCTGAGATAACGGGTATCAGGACGGGAGTCATCAACTTTCTATGTTAACCAGGTTTTCTTCACCAGGCTCGCGTTCCCATGAATGGGGACGTTTGTCTTTCACACAAAATGGAGCGATCGCGTGCCGCCTACTTCAGTCGAGAGGAACAGGTGGTTATAATGGAGAGCTATGAAGAATCTAACAAAATTATTACAGCAAAAAGCAACTGTTGCTGCAAATAAGGCAAGAGAGGAATGCTGGCAGAACTTTGTTGATCGTGTAAATTTGTAAAGTTAAAGGTGGGGAATGCGATTCTGGAGAAATCCAATACCATGACAAATACCATGATATAGAGCGAACAACGACACAGCAAGTAATATAACTAGCGTTAGCTAGGTTGTGGGTTAGCTTAGCTCGGCTGTGGGTTAGCAAACTGTCGCTACAGTTGCTGCTGCTAAGCTAACAGCCAGAGAGGACGAGACGATTTCCCAGAGCCAGCACAGCAGCTCCAGACAGCGACGCTCACAACTCTCCTGCTGCTAAAGCTAACATCACAACAGCAGCAGATCTTAAACTAGAGAGTCAGCTGAATGTCCGCGGGCAGGTCATTTAACGTCACCTGACACACACATCATGGCTGGAATAGTGCTGTGCGGCTCGGTCCGAGCCTCTTTGTGTGTTTCCCGTTCACAGAGCCGGGGCTGAGTTTTTCAGCGCTCACACTGAACGCACAGCTAGCGGACCGAGAGGAGGTATTCGCTGAATTTGACAAAAACACATGTATTAGATTAGAATCGCTGACCCACCTTTAAAGGTTCAGTGTGTAAGATTTAGGGGCCTCTATTTACAGAATATGGCGATAATATGTAAAAGTGTGTATGTTTTCATCAGTGTTTAATCACCTGAAAATAAGAACCGTTGTGTTTTCGTTACCTTAGAATCAGCCTTTCTATCTACAGAGGGAGCGGGTCCGCTTCCACGGAGGCCGCCATGTTGCACCGCCATGTTTCTACAGGAGCCCAGAACGGACAAACCAAACACCGGCTCTAGAGAGGGCCATTCGCGTTTTGTGCGAGTTTCGCGGCCACCGTAGTTTCTCCTGCACGCTTGGAAGGGGAGGGCGAGGCGAGCGGTGTTCACGTGGTTTCAAACTGCAGTTTCACCACTAGAGGCCACTAAATCCTCCACGCTGGACCTTTAATATATTTAATTTAATACTCAGTGCACTCTCAATGCCTCGCGTTATGCACTAACGTGACAGCTGCACATTCAAGCTCTGAAACTTCAAACTTGATACATGTAAACATGATACTCAAGAAGCGCATTTAGGTCTGACACTGTCCCATAACGAAGGATGCGTGGAAATCACTTTAGTTTTCGGCCAAGTCAAAGTGAAATTCATTTTATTGATTGAATATTCTCTGTAATTAATACCAATAAACTAATAAATTTTCTAATCTGTGATGTATTAGCAGCAATACCAACTGTGTAAAACGGACTTGGCAGCAAATCAGGATCAAGCATAAAAAATAAGCATAACTGAATGCATGTAGGTTCCCATGACAACGCGATGCATACAGTTTGCGATAGGCTGACTGTGACTACACGGCTTCGTTTGGTGGCATTACTAACGTATGGCTCATTAAGTTTGCATATATAACGTTTTCCCTCAGCTGAGAATCTATCGCTCGGAGCGAACATCATCAGGAACAGAATTAGTGAAAGGGCGCTTCATAGTACCCCCCTTCAGGTCTCTGTAAAGATGTGGGCACAACAGTCTGATTTCCCATTGCTGAGTAAGCCCGAGTCTTATTTCATCCATTTTATTTTCCTGCTACGGGACATTAGCCAGAAGTAGGTTGGGTAGTAGAGAGCTAACCCAGGTCCAAGCTGGGTTAGCTTTTATTAGCTGTTATCGGGCTAACAGGCTAACATGTGGTTATCGGGTAACATGCTGTTATCGGGCTAATGTGTTGTTATCAGGCTAACATGCTGTTATCGGGCTAATGTGTTGTTATCAGGCTAACATGCTGTTATCGGGCTAATGTGTTGTTATCAGGCTAACATGCTGTTATCGGGCTAATGTGTTGTTATCAGGCTAACATCAGGCTAACATCAGGCTAACATGCTAATATCAGGCTAACATGGTAAACCTAGCCAGCATGTTTTTATCAGGCAAAAATAATTTTGTTGTTACTGGTTCTCTGAAAGCAGTTTGAGGTTTGATTTGTTAATCCTGAATAACACTGCGCTCTTATTTTGAAGTAAAGGCAAAATGAGCAGAGAGTTTGAAACCATGATCAGCCATGATCTGACTGGCTGAGTGCTAGTCATGTGATTGCATGGCCAAAACATACAACCAGTAGTGTCAATACTGGAATCTGTCCTGCAGCTGTCCAGCAGGGGCCTGGGCCTCTCCACAACTGCCCACCTCAGGAGCCCCTCCTACACTCCACAGTGAGGATCTCCATCCAGGAGAAGTATGTTCAAGAGTTCAAGTTCAACACTAGACTTAATGACTACAAACCCGGCGCCCTGTGGTCATGAAGTAATTTGAGCGCCTTGTGCTGTCACACCTCAAATCCACCACAGACCCACTCCTGGAGCCCCTGCAGTTCGCCTACAGAGCCAACAGGTCTGTAGACAATGCAGTAAACATGGCCCTCCACCTCATCCTCCAGCACCTGGACTCCTCAGGAACCAGGATCCTGTTTGTGGATTTCAGCTCTGCCTTCAACACCATCATCCTGGCTCTGCTACAGGACAAGCTCTCCCAGCTGAGTGCACCTGACTCCACCTGCAGGTGGACCACAGACTTCCTGTCCGACAGCAGGCAGCATGTGAGGCTGTGGAAACCTGTCTCTGACTCCCGGACCATCAGCACCAGTTCCCCCCAAGGCTGCATCCATTCCCCTCTGCTCTTCTCCCTGTACACCAACAGCTGCACCTCCAGTCACCAGTCCGTCAAGCTCCCGAAGTTTGCGGACGACACCACCCTCATTGGGCTCATCTCTGACGGAGATGAGTCCGCCTACAGGTGGGGGATTGACCACCTGGTGCAGTCAGAACAACCGGTGGAGATGGTTGTGGATTTCAGGAAGAACCCAGCCCCTCCCGCCCAGGACCAACAAAGCCCAGCAGAGGATGTACTTCCTGCAGCAGAAATTCAACTTGCCAAAGACAGTGATGGTGCACTTCTACACCACCACCACCACCTCCATCACCATCTGGTACGCTGCTGCCGCTGCCAGGGACAAGGGCAGACTGCAGCGTATCTTTCGCTCCGCAGAGAAGGTGATTGGCTGCAATCTGCCTTCCCTCCAGGACCCTGAGGCGAGAGAGACTGTGGCTGACCCGTCCCACCCTGGACACAAGCTGTTTCAGACACTCCCCTCCATTAGGACCAAAACCCCACGCCACAAAAATAGTTTCTTAACGTCTGAAGGGCCTCATCAAGGCCCGGGACCCCCACTGACACAACCTGCCCCCCTCTGTCTGTCTCTCTGTCCGGTCAGTCCTCCATCTGTCTGTCTCTCTCTCTGTCCGGTCTGTCCTCCACCTGTCTGTCTCTCTCTCTCTCTCTGTCCGGTCAGTCCTCCATCTGTCTGTCTCTCTCTCTCTCTCTGTCCGGTCTGTCCTCCATCTGTCTGTCTCTCTCTCTGTCTCTCTGACCGGTCTGTCCTCCACCTGTCTGTCTCTCTCTCTCTCTCTCTGTCCGGTCAGTCCTCCATCTGTCTGTCTCTCTCTCTGTCTCTCTGACCGGTCTGTCCTCCACCTGTCTGTCTCTCTCTCTGACCGGTCAGTCCTCCATCTGTCTGTCTCTCTCTCTCTCTCTCTGACCGGTCAGTCCTCCACCTGTCTGTCTCTCTCTCTGTCTCTCTGACCGGTCAGTCCTCCACCTGTCTGTCTCTCTCTCTGTCTCTCTGACCGGTCAGTCCTCCACCTGTCTGTCTCTCTCTCTGTCCGGTCAGTCCTCCACCTGTCTCTCTCTCTCTCTCTCTCTGTCCGGTCAGTCCTCCATCTGTCTGTCTCTCTCTCTGTCTCTCTGACCGGTCTGTCCTCCACCTGTCTGTCTCTCTCTCTGTCTCTCTGACCGGTCAGTCCTCCATCTGTCTGTCTCTCTCGCTGTCTCTTTGACCGGTCTGTCCTCCACCTGTCTGTCTCTCTCTCTCTCTGTCCGGTCAGTCCTCCACCTGTCTGTCTCTCTCTCTGTCCGGTCAGTCCTCCACCTGTCTGTCTGTCTCTCTCTCTGACCGGTCAGTCCTCCATCTGTCTGTCTCTCTCTCTGTCCGGTCAGTCCTCCACCTGTCTGTCTCTCTCTCTGTCCGGTCAGTCCTCCACCTGTCTGTCTCTCTCTCTGTCTCTCTGACCGGTCAGTCCTCCACCTGTCTGTCTCTCTCTCTGTCTCTCTGACCGGTCTGTCCTCCACCTGTCTGTCTCTCTCTCTGTCCGGTCAGTCCTCCACCTGTCTGTCTCTCTCTCTGTCTCTCTGTCCGGTCAGTCCTCCACCTGTCTGTCTCTCTCTCTGTCCGGTCAGTCCTCCACCTGTCTGTCTCTCTCTGTCTCTCTGACCGGACAGTCCTCCACCTGTCTGTCTCTCTCTCTGTCCGGTCAGTCCTTCACTTGTCTGTCTCTCTCTCTCTCTGTCGGTCAGTCCTCCACCTGTCTCTCTCTCTCTCTCTCTCTCTCTCTCTCTCTCTGTCCTGTCGGTCAGTCCACCTGTCTGTCTCTCTCTCTCTCTCTCTCTGACCGGTCAGTCCTCCACCTGTCTGTCTCTCTCTCTCTCTCTCTGTCCGGTCAGTCCTCCACCTGTCTGTCTCTCTCTCTCTCTGACTGGTCAGTCCTCCACCTGTCTGTCTCTCTCTCTCTCTCTGACCGGTCAGTCCTCCACCTGTCTGTCTCTCTCTCTATCTCTCTGTCCGGTCAGTCCTCCACCTGTCTGTCTCTCTCTCTCTCTCTGACCGGTCAGTCCTCCACCTGTCTGTCTCTCTCTCTCTCTCTCTCTGTCCGGTCAGTCCTCCACCTGTCTGTCTCTCTCTCTCTCTCTCTCTGTCCGGTCAGTCCTCCACCTGTCTGTCTCTCTCTCTCTCTCTGTCCGGTCAGTCCTCCACCTGTCTGTCTCTCTCTCTCTCTCTGACCGGTCAGTCCTCCACCTGTCTGTCTCTCTCTCTATCTCTCTGTCCGGTCAGTCCTCCACCTGTCTGTCTCTCTCTCTCTCTGTCCGGTCAGTCCTCCACCTGTCTGTCTCTCTCTCTCTCTCTCTCTCTCTCTGTCCGGTCTGTCCTGTACTTGTCTGTCTCTCTCTCTGTCCGGTCAGTCCTCCACCTGTCTGTCTCTCTCTCTCTCTCTCTGTCCGGTCAGTCCTCCACCTGTCTGTCTCTCTGTCCGGTCAGTCCTCCACCTGTCTGTCTCTCTCTCTCTCTGACTGGTTAGTCCTCCACCTGTCTGTCTCTCTCTCTCTCTCTCTGACCGGTCAGTCCTCCACCTGTCTGTCTCTCTCTCTCTCTCTGTCCTGTCTGTCAGTCCCCACCTGTCTGTCTCTCTCTCTCTGTCTCTCTCTCTCTCTCCGGTCTGTCCTCCACCTGTCTCTCTCTCTCTCTCTGTCCGGTCAGTCCTCCACCTGTCTGTCTCTCTGTCCGGTCAGTCCTCCACCTGTCTGTCTCTCTGTCCGGTCAGTCCTCCACCTGTCTGTCTGTCTCTCTCTCTGACTGGTTAGTCCTCCACCTGTCTGTCTCTCTCTCTCTCTGACTGGTTAGTCCTCCACCTGTCTGTCTCTCTATCTCTCTGACTGGTTAGTCCTCCACCTGTCTGTCTCTCTCTCTGTCTCTCTGACCGGTCAGTCCTCCACCTGTCTGTCTCTCTCTCTCTCTCTCTGTCCGGTCTGTCCTGCACTTGTCTGTCTCTCTCTGTCCGGTCAGTCCTCCACCTGTCTCTCTCTCTCTCTCTCTCTCTCTCTCTGACCGGTCAGTCCTCCACCTGTCTGTCTGTCTCTCTCTCTCTCTCTCTCTGTCCGGTCAGTCCTCCACCTGTCTGTCTCTCTCTCTCTCTCTCTGTCCGGTCAGTCCTCCACCTGTCTGTCTCTCTCTCTCTCTCTCTCTCTCTCTGTCCAGTCTGTCCTGTCTGTTGTCTCTCTCTCTCTCTCTGTCCGGTCAGTCCTCCACCTGTCTGTCTCTCTCTCTCTCTCTCTGTCCGGTCAGTCCTCCACCTGTCTGTCTCTCTGTCCGGTCAGTCCTCCACCTGTCTGTCTCTCTGTCCGGTCAGTCCTCCACCTGTCTGTCTGTCTCTCTCTCTGACTGGTTAGTCCTCCACCTGTCTGTCTCTCTCTCTCTCTCTGACTGGTTAGTCCTCCACCTGTCTGTCTCTCTATCTCTCTGACTGGTTAGTCCTCCACCTGTCTGTCTCTCTCTCTGTCTCTCTGACCGGTCAGTCCTCCACCTGTCTGTCTCTCTCTCTCTCTCTCTGACCGGTCAGTCCTCCACCTGTCTGTCTCTCTCTCTCTCTCTCTCTGACCGGTCAGTCCTCCACCTGTCTGTCTCTCTCTCTCTCTGTCCGGTCAGTCCTCCACCTGTCTGTCTCTCTCTCTCTCTCTCTGTCCGGTCAGTCCTCCACCTGTCTGTCTCTCTCTCTCTCTCTGTCCGGTCAGTCCTCCACCTGTCTGTCTCTCTCTCTCTCTCTCTGTCCGGTCAGTCCTCCACCTGTCTGTCTCTCTGTCCGGTCAGTCCTCCACCTGTCTGTCTCTCTCTGTCCGGTCAGTCCTCCACCTGTCTGTCTCTCTCTCTCTCTCTCTGACCGGTCAGTCCTCCACCTGTCTGTCTCTCTCTCTCTCTCTCTGACCGGTCAGTCCTCCACCTGTCTGTCTCTCTCTCTCTCTCTGACCGGTCAGTCCTCCACCTGTCTGTCTCTCTCTGTCTCTCTGTCCGGTCAGTACTCCACCTGTCTGTCTCTCTCTCTGACCGGTCAGTCCTCCACCTGTCTGTCTCTCTCTCTCTGTCTCTCTGACCGGTCTGTCCTACCTGGACATCGAGCAGGTGAGACAGCTGCTGGGCCTTGTGATGTCTCTGACAGCTTCCTGCGTTGGTGACGAAGACGACAGGAAACAGGAAGTTGTTGTTTCGGTCCAGAAGCTTCCTGAAAGCTCGTTGAGCGGCCGGAATCACTGAGCCGCCGCGCAGCAGGACGCCGTCCACGTCGAAGAGGACGCCCGCCTGATAGAGAGACAGGTGAGAGAGACAGGCAGGTGGGACGAGAATTGAAAGTAGTAGTAATAATAATAATAATAATAATAATAATAATACCTGACTGCAGTGGGTATTAATCCAACCAGACAAACGTACTGAACTAAGGACACATTAGAACTGCTGAGTAAAAATCCAACAGACATCGCTCCTTTTATTAAATCAGAGACTAACCTGGATAAATAAAACAACATCAGAGGGAAGAGATATTTTGGGTGAAATAACACTTTAAACCAGATATTTACAAGTTTCAGGACAAAAATGCCCACCGTGTTATTAAAAACCACATCTGTAAAATAAAACCTCACTGTTTTAACTCATGATTATTATTGCAGCTTTAATTCTGTTGTAATCCTGTTTCTAACAACTTTATAACAATAAATCCTCAAACCTTTTTATTTCTTTATTAAGGAATAACCTCTATAATGAACCTTGCAAACAAACAACATACAATCTGACAGAGAGAATCCATTAATGAAACACAAACTAATAACGATTCTTATTACTATAAATGTCTATATATCAACTTTTCTTTTTTTAAATTGTTTCTGAATGTGTTTGAAAATCAGAACTCATATGAAAATGCCAAATTTTGTAAAATTCCCAGGGTTTCTCTTTGATGTTATAATCATCTTTATCAAACACCAAATAATCTGAAAGCTCAAACGGTGAAGGACTGCCAACAGTGCGAGATGATCAATATATTTATAGATACATCATGAAGTCTGGAAACTTTGACAAGTTTAAAGAAGATGATGAGCAGCTAAACTGTCACTCAGGAGTATTTGTCAGTAAACTGACCTATAAGCAAGTCTGAACCCTAAAACTTAATGGAGACAATAAGCTGGTCCCCATAAGGGGGGCGAGTCCCCATAATGTAGTGTGTAATCAGGTTAATGTCCCCGCAAAACACCCACACACACACACACACACACACACACACTGACCTGTCTGCTGGTCGACACGGACCTGACCGTCTGCTGCAGGAAGCCTCGACACCACATGACGCCTGTCTGTCTGTCGGAGACGAGCTGTCGGCCGCTCATTTATACTGACGGAGCTGTGACATCATCAGGGGGAGGAGCCTCACAGACACACATTACTAATGTCTATATCCACATATCATGCCCCATGATGCACTGCTGCCCTCTCCTCCGTTTAATGTCTATCTGTGTTTTGTTTTGATTCACCAATCAAAATAAAAGAGTCCCAGTGATGTCAGTCTGCTGACATCACTGAGTTACTTTTTAGCCTCACTAGCAGCTAGCTGACAGAATAAGTGTCTAAAACACGAAATCAACCAATAAAAAAACTCATTTAAGGCCGTCAGAGACATGTTGATGGAAAATTAGATTCAGTTTATCAGAGAAGTCTTCAGTCTAAAAACTGAACAGCTGAGGGAAACACTGCAGAGTCCCACAAACTGGTTTGTTTGACTATCCCTGTGGGGACAGTCATTGCCATAATGCTTTCCCTAGCCCCTGACCCAACCTTAACCATCACAACTAAATGCCTAACCTTAACTCTTAACCTGAACCCTAAAGCCAAGTCTTAACCCTCAAAAAGTCGTCTCTGCCCGTCGGGACCTCAATGCGTGTCCCCAAAAGGAAGGTGAGTCCCCGTTAGTTAGTGTGCATTCAGGTTAAATCCCCGCTGGGATATAAGAACGTGAAACACACAGCGACACACACACAGAAACACACACGCTGATTAAATGCGGCTGACAGCAGTTTTCTCCTCACATGACATCACATGCAGCGTTCAGCCACCAATCAACCAATCAGCTGCCAGATTGAAACCACATGATGAGACAGACAGACACTGAGGACAGAGAGACTGTCTCTGTGTCTGGACATGGTCTGTCTAATGTAGAGAGTCACTTACAGGACGATACAATGTGTTTTCATTGTTTTTATCTGCCCACATATTTTCATGTTATTTACTTTAAAGTTGAACTCCAGTGATTTTCCACCTCAGCGTGTTTCCAGGTGTTGGGGAGTTCTACTGCAGATGTTTTAAAGTCGTACGAAGCCTTCAGTGTCTCAGAGGGAGCTGAGTGCAGTCCGATAAATGTCCTCAAGTGATGTCACTCGAGTCAGCGTCGGTCGGGGCCGAAGGCTACAAGTCTGAAACTGAAGTTAGAAAGCAGCGAGCTCAGCAGAGCTCTGCGGCTGCTGCTCGTCTCTGCTGCAGGCTACGTTAGCCGCTACTAGCATAACACACCACAATCTCACACACAGCTGTCAGAGGGAGAGTTGCATTGTGGGTAATGTAGGCGGCAGGTTTTAACAAGGAAGAAGAACGTGTGGAATAAAACAGATGACGTCTCTGGTTCTGCTGCAGCGATTCTGATCCTTTTTGTTTTAAACTGTCCGTCATGAGTCTGACAGTCACAGGATAAATCTGTTTCAATAAACTCAGAACTCTATATACAAACAGAAGCTCAGATTACATTCAGTCACATATGAATGATATCATTAGGACTGTAGAGTGAAAACCCAGCAAACATGAAGGACCCCCAGCCCCCCTACACAGGACCGAGACTCCCAGACTGAAAGAGAGGCCAAACAAAAACTATGCAGCACGTTGTGGTTCGTTAAAGAACCCTCTGCAGAACCAACAAAACACGCAGAGAACAACAAACTGAGATGAAGAATGTTTTAATAAGAAACAGGCAGAGGATAAAAATGAGCCAGTATTTACAGACAGACAGGTTACAGGCAGACAGACAGGTTACAGGCAGACAGACAGGTTACAGGCAGGCAGACAGGTTACAGGCCCAGCAGAGTTCTGGCCGTCTGACTCTGAGCCTGAAGAGTCTCGCTGGCGTAACGCTGCAACAACTCCATCTTCTTCCTCCTGACCAGAGCCTCCTCCACCTGAGAGACAGACGGGTCAGAGAGAGAGACAGACAGGTCAGAGAGAGACAGACGGGTCAGAGAGAGAGAGAGACAGGTCAGAGAGAGAGACAGACAGGATCGGCATGAACGGCTCTATTACAGACTTTCACATTGTGGTACAGGGGGCAAAACGTATGATCTGGTTAAATCAATGTATTTGGAAAATAGGTTTGCTGTTCAAATTGGAGACAAACAAACTGCAATTTTCAGCCTGGACCCTATTTTCTCATGTGTTTGTGTCTAAATGACTAATGGGGACAACTATTTTTGAAAGTGGTCCAGTATTGAGTGGCAGCTGCAAAACTGGCTGTAATGTAATCGTCCGGGGCAAATGCGCCCATCAGTGTGCGTCCACTAAAAGTCTTTTTGCCACTGATGGGCTCAGATTGTTACTCTAAAGCTGCGTTTCCAGCGCAGGAACTTTCCCCAGGGACCAGGAACTCCACCGCAGGGACCAGGAACTCCACCGCAGGGACCAGGAACTCCACCGCAGGGACCAGGAACTCCACCGCAGGGACCAGGGTCTAAATTAAGCTCCTGGGACATTTCTTAACCCTGCTCGGGGGTAGTACTTTCCAAAAGTACAGGATGGGGCTTTCTGCGCGGAACATTTGTGATTGGTCGAGCTCCGACCGGCAGCGCAGCGCTGGATCGATGCGTTGCTGCGTCTCTGTTGAAGCCGCGGTGGAAGACACGGGAACGGATGACCTAAATGCTATAATGCTAACTGTTGTCATGCTATTGGTACCCAAGCCAAAAGCTAACCAACCGCTAACGGTGGAGGATCGTGGCGTTTGTAAGACAAGCGTTGGCTAAATCGATCGTACAAAATGACATCTTGTTAATGTCGTCGCAGTGAGACAGGTTTATGTTTTCCGCCGTGTTTTTCAGATGAAGCGGCGGTAAAGTGAAGTGGCGGCTGCAGACCGGCGTGTTTCCTCCTGCGACCACCGGCAGCCCTCGCGTCTCCTGCTGAAGCACTCAAACGCTGTGTTTTGCATTTATGTTAATAAACAGCTGTGGAGCTAAATGTGTGTACAGTCGCTGTTCTTGTATCTGAAAACAAGTGTACGCTGCTGTATGTGTAGAAAGACACGGGACGCTTGTGTTTCCATATTATATACCATTACAGCGCTCTGAGGACGCAGCGGCTCTCAGTTTGACCGTTATACAGCGCTGAGCTCAGGGTTTCAAACAGGTGACAGTGCACAGGTTAAAACAAGCAAAGGTCCTCGTGCTGAACTGCAGGTGACGAGTTTAATACGTTAAAACAACAGTTATGCAGCTGTGTGATGGTGTAACCGAATGGTGTAATCTGCCTGATCTTCCCGGGTCTTTAGACGACAACGGGCTGATGGAACTTTTTAGTTCCTTGAAAGTAGTTCCTGGTACTTTGGGTGGAAAAGCATCTTAAGTGTCTGACAGGATTATGGAAAAGACCCTACAGAGATCAACCTTTGTTAAAGAGTCAGATCCTTTTTCTTTAACCAGAAACAGCCTTATATCGCTGTCTCAAAGCCACCAGACTCTATTGACAAATACAGTGATTTAACCTCGAAGATCATTGCAAACATTCATACTCAACTGAACAAAATAAAACTCATCAAAACCGTCTTGTTCCAACAATCACCAACTCTGCTTTGGTCGAAATAAATCCTTAATTCACAGAGTTAGATGTGAAAATATTCTGGCTTTACACGCCGTTTCTCCCCGCTGCCGCTCTGATGCCTGACCTCCCTCTCGCTCCTCTGCCCAGATTTTCACATCAAACTCTGGGAAGTGAGGATTATTTCGACCGAACCAAAGTTGGTGATTGTTGGAACAGTGGAAAGACAAAAAATCCTGGCAGCCAAAAGAAAACAGAACATGTGGTCGCTGTTGGACAGGTGAGGTGAGACAGGTGAGGTGAGACAGAGATCTTCCTCCTTCAATGTACAACATTCACTGAAATAAGCAACATTTAACTCATTTAACTCTAATCTCAGATTTCAAAGAGCTCGACATTAAAAATACTCCGAGGAGACGGAGGCAGGATCCTGCTGATCAATATATTTCAACACACACACAGGATATTCTGTATCTATCTATCTATCTGTCGTGTTAATGTTCACATTACTGTTATTGTGTGCTGTCCAAATATTTGAACAAATTATATTTGATGCTTTGGCAACACTGTTCCGGAAACTGTCAGCCAATGAAGAACTTTAAATTGCGAGAGACAGACAGGTCAAAGAGGTGAGACAGGTAGGTGAGGTCTGGTCCTCAGTACTTCAGAGGTAGTTTGAAGGTTCAGGTAAGGGGTTAGGGAATGCATTATGTGAATGAGGGTCCTCGCAAGTATAGAAAGAAAAACGTGTGTGTGTGTGTTGTCACCTCTTTCTGTGAGGGAACAGGTACGTGTGCGATGAAGGTGACTCCTCCCTCCTCTCCCTCCTGCTCCTCCCGACTCTCCTCATCATCCGGCTGCACACACAAAACAAACGCACCTCACTGACAGGAAGTGACAGGTGTGGCACCGCCCACACAGTACGTAAACTGTCAAGCTAGCCAGCAGCTAAGCTAGCCAGCAGCTAAGCTAGCCAGCAGCTAAGCTAGCGCTTTGTTGCTACAACAGTCGTGTATTAGACAGACTTTCAACTTCTAAAGTTCTACAGAGCCTTGAAACTCCTGGAAAACCCTGGAAGCTCCTGGAATGTAAAGTGACAGTTTACCTCTTCATTGTGGACAGTGTAGATGCTCTCCTCCTCCTCCTCCACCTGTTTGTCTCCCGACAGACGAGACTCTTTCTCTGCTCTCCACCTCTGCACCGCCTCCAACACAGCTGCACACAGAACACACAATATACACAATATACACACAGTATATACACAATATACACACAGTATACACACAATATACACAGTACACACAATATACACCCGTGTTTCCCTACACAGACTTTACTTGGATGGGCCGCCCGGGGGTATTAACAGCCGCCCGGGTGTATTTACAGCCGCCCGGGGATAATAACAGCCGCCCGGGGGTATTAACAGCCGCCCGGGTGTATTTACAGCCGCCCGGGGATATTTACAGCCGCCCGGGGATAATAACAGCCGCTCGGGGATATTTACAGCCGCCCGGGGATAATAACAGCCGCCCGGGGATATTAACAGCCGCCCGGGGATAATAACAGCCGCCCGGGGATAATAACAGCCGCCCGGGGATAATAACAGCCGCTCGGGATAATAACAGCCGCCGGGATAATAACAGCCGCCCGGGATATTTACAGCCGCCGGGATAATAACAGCCGCCCGGGTATTAACAGCCGCCGGGTGTATTTACAGCCGCCCGGGGATATTTACAGCCGCCCGGGGATAATAACAGCCGCTCGGGGATATTTACAGCCGCCCGGGGATAATAACAGCCGCCCGGGGATATTAACAGCCGCCCGGGGATAATAACAGCCGCCCGGGGATAATAACAGCCGCCCGGGGATAATAACAGCCGCCCGGGGATAATAACAGCCGCCGGGGGATATTTACAGCCGCCGGGGGATATTTACAGCCGCCCGGGGATATTTACAGCCGCCCGGGGATATTTGGCGATCCATTTTCTTATCCGTCAGAGAGAAAGATGCAATCTGCGATCGATTAACTAGAGGACAGTCTCCCCTCGCTCTCCCCTCCTGTGGTCTACCGACAATTGCACATGTTCTGCAGAGAAACAGACGTTCTCTGGTATTACGTTAGAAGACGTAAAGTAGTCTGTGAGTAAACAGAAGGTGGAGAATTCAGTAGAATTAAAATGCTGAATTAAGAAATAACCTACTACAAACAGGGTAATATGTTAATGTATTCCTTCAAATAAAATATACAAATATACTCGGGGCCCCTCGCCACAGGTACGCTGCCACAGGTACGCTGCCCCTCTGTGGGAAACACTGTACACACAATACATGAAGATAAATATTCTTTTTTCAAACTGGATGATAAAATAATCGAACCTTGTTTCTCGTACTGCGTCTCCAGAGGAAGCAGCACCCCGTCGTCTTCGTCTCTGTAGCCGTAATACTCTGCGTCCACGTCCTTCATCAGCTCCCCTCTCGTCTTCCTCAGCGCCGGGGCAGCTAGGAGTCACATGATCAGAGAGGACCAATCAGACGACAGTACAGTGATGGATGGTTTGATATAAAACAGGAAGTCAAGACACCGTTTACGTACGTTCCTTCTCAAACAGCTCTCTGACTCCGGGCAGGTCTCTGGCTGCTCCAAAGTATTTATATCCTCGATTCCCTGGAACCTCCTTCCCCTCATGATCCAACATCCTCGGGCCGACTCGCTGAGACACACAGACATGTCGTCAATAACTCGCCGAGACACACGAACGCATCGTCAATAACTCGCCGAGACACACGAACGCGTCTTCAATAACTCGCAGACACACGAACGCATCGACAATAACTCAAAGACACACGAACACATCGACAATAACTCGAAGAGACACGAACGCATCGTCAATAACTCGAAGAGACACGAACGGATCGTCAATAACTCGCAGACACACGAACGCATCGTCACTAACTCGCAGACACACGAACGCATCGTCAATAACTCGCAGAGACACAAACGCATCGTCAATAACTCGCAGACACACGAACGCATCGTCAATAACTCGCAGACACACGAACGCATCGTCAATAACTCGCAGAGACACAAACGCATCGTCAATAACTCGCAGAGACACAAACGCATCGTCAATAACTCGCAGACACACAAACGCATCGTCAATAACTCGCAGAGACACAAACGCATCGTCAATAACTCGCAGACACACAAACGCGTCGTCAATAATTCGCAGACACACAAACGCGTCGTCAATAACTCGCAGAGACAGAGACACGAACGCATCGTCAATAACTCGCAGAGACACAAACGCATCATCAATAACTCGCAGACACACGAATGCATCGTCAATAACTCGCAGAGACACAAACGCATCGTCAATAACTCGCAGAGACACGAATGCATCGTCAATAACTCGCAGAGACACAAACGCATCGTCAATAACTCGAAGAGACACGTCAATAACTCGCAGACACACGAACGCGTCGTCAATAACTCGAAGAGACGCGTCAATAACTCGCAGACACACAAACGCATCGTCAATAACTCGCTGAGACACACGAACGCATCGTCAATAACTCGAAGAGACACGTCAATAACTCGCAGACACACAAACGCATCGTCAATAACTCGAAGAGACGCGTCAATAACTCGCAGACACACAAACGCATCGTCAATAACTCGCTGAGACACACGAACTCATCGTCAATAACTCGGAGACACGTCAATAACTCGCAGACACACGAACGCATGGTCAATAACTCGCAGACACACGAACGCATCGTCAATAACTCGCAGAGACACACGAACGCGTCGTCAATAACTCGCAGAGACACACGAACGCGTCGTCAGTAACTCGCAGACACACAAACAAACGCGTCGTCAATAACTCGCAGACACACGAACGCGTCGTCAAAAACTCGCAGACACACGAACGCGTCGTCAAAAACTCGCAGACACACGAACGCGTCGTCAATAACTCGAAGAGACACGTCAATAACTCGCAGACACACGAACGCGTCGTCAATAACTCGAAGAGACACGAACGCATCGTCAATAACTCGCAGACACACAAACGCATCGTCAATAACTCGCAGAGACACGAACGCATCGTCAATAACTCGCAGAGACACAAACGCATCGTCAATAACTCGAAGAGACACGTCAATAACTCGCAGACACAGGAACGCGTCGTCAATAACTCGCAGACACACGAACGCATCGTCAATAACTCGAAGAGACGCGTCAATAACTCGCAGACACACAAACGCGTCGTCAATAACTCGCAGACACACGAACGCATCGTCAATAACTCGCAGACACACGAACGCATCGTCAATAACTCGCAGACACACAAACGCATCGTCAATAACTCGCAGACACACAAACGCATCGTCAATAACTCGCAGAGACACACGAACGCATCGTCAATAACTCAGAGACACGTCAATAACTCGCAGACACACGAACGCATCGTCAATAACTCGCAGAGACACACGAACGCATCGTCAATAACTCGCAGACACACAAACAAACGCATTGTCAATAACTCGCTGAGACACAAACGCATCGTCAATAACTCGCAGAGACACACGAACGCGTCGTCAATAACTCGCAGACACACAAACAAACGCGTCGTCAATAACTCGCAGACACACGAACACGTCGTCAATAACTCGCAGACACACGAATGCATCGTCAATAACTCGAAGAGACACGTCAATAACTCGCAGACACACGAACGCGTCGTCAATAACTCGAAGAGACACGAACGCATCGTCAATAACTCGCAGACACACAAACGCATCGTCAATAACTCGCAGACACACAAACGCGTCGGCAATAACTCGCAGACACACGAACGCGTCGTCAATAACTCGAAGAGACACGTCAATAACTCGCAGACACACGAACGCATCGTCAATAACTCGAAGAGACGCGTCAATAACTCGCAGACACATGAACGCATCGTCAATAACTCGAAGAGACGCGTCAATAACTCGCAGACACGAACGCATCGTCAATAACTCGGAGACACGTCAATAACTCGCAGACACACGAACGCATCGTCAATAACTCGCAGACACACAAACGCATCGTCAATAACTCGCAGACACACAAACGCATCGTCAATAACTCGCAGACACACAAACAAACGCATCGTCAATAACTCGCCGAGACACACGAACGCGCCGTCAATCACTCGCAGACACACGAACGCGTCGTCAATAACTCGCAGACACACGAACGCGTCGTCAATAACTCGCAGAGACACACAAACAAACGCGTCGTCAATAACTCGCAGACACACGAACGCGCCGTCAATAACTCGCAGACACACGAACGCGTCGTCAATAACTCGCAGACACACGAACGCATCGTCAATAACTCGAAGAGACACGTCAATAACTCGCAGACACACGAACGCGTCGTCAATAACTCGCAGACACACGAACGTATCGTCAATAACTCGCAGAGACACACAAACAAACGCGTCGTCAATAACTCGCAGACACACAAACAAACGCATCGTCAATAACTCGCAGACACACGAACGCGCCGTCAATAACTCGCAGACACACGAACGCGTCGTCAATAACTCGCAGACACACGAACGCGTCGTCAATAACTCGCAGACACACAAACAAACGCATCGTCAATAACTCGCAGACACACGAACGCGCCGTCAATAACTCGCAGACACACGTCAATAACTCGCAGAGACAATAACGTCTCTGTGTGTGCGTGTGTGTCTCTCTGTGTGTGTGTGTGTGTGTGTGTGTGTCTCTGTGTGTGTGTGTGTCTCTCTGTGTGTGTGTGTCTCTCTGTGTGTGTGTGTCTCTCTGTGTGTGTGTGTCTCTCTGTGTGTGTGTGTGTCTCTGTGTGTGTGTGTCTCTCTGTGTGTGTGTGTCTCTCTGTGTGTGTGTCTCTGTGTGTGTGTGTGTGTGTCTCTCTGTGTGTGTGTGTGTGTGTGTGTCTCTGTGTGTCTGTGTGTGTGTGTGTGTGTGTGTGTGTGTGTGTGTGTGTGTGTGTGTGTGTGTGTCTCTAACTCCGACAGGCAGCAGAGGACTGACGCAGCAGCGCCCGTAAATGACAGCAAAGCGCGGCAGCGACGCAGCGCGGTTCATGACTGCTGGCAGAAACATTTGCCGGTGGCGGATTCAGACTCCCGGTACAGCAGAGTCACTGGTTTAGGGTTTAGGGTCATATTTACCGCGTAGTCGGGTCCTCCCAGCTCTTTGATCCGGACCTCCCAGTGACCTTTCTCTCTCAGCAGCTTGTTGATCTCATCATTCAGATCCCGAATCCTGAACTCCCCGAGACCAGCTGCACACAGACAGGTCAGAGAGACAGACAGGTCAGAGACAGACAGAGAGACAGACAGGTCAGAGAAGGCATTAAGCAGCATTAACTTCCTGTGTTACCTGCAGGTGAAATCTACCTGCGAGCCGGTTCGGACGACTCACCGTTCTGGATCTGAGCCACTTTCTTCGAGACCTCGCTGATGATCTGAAACACAGAGAGTTTAGCTGGCGACTGCTTCACGCTCAGAGTCGCTGCCCGAGAGGCTGCGTTGGGCAGAAACGTCTTACAGGCCGTTGTCTTCACACGGACGGCGGTTCACATAGATCCGTTACGGTTACAGCGAACTCACCGGTCCAACAGCAGGAAGGCCAGCTCGCCGTCTGTCTTGCAGCCTTTTACTCCGCCAGTCCTGGCACCAGGGCTAACTGAGCTAACTAGCTACTAGCTAACTGAGCTAACTAGCTAACGGCAGTGAGCGGTTAAGTTACGTTAGCAACAAGCAAAGCTTTCCGTCCAACAGGAAACTGTAACCGTCAGCGCGAGTCGAGGCAGAGCAGCCGGAGGACGTCAGGCGGAAAAGCAGAAAACATTTTCTCCATAAAATAAGATCCAGTTTCACCAAAACCAGCAACAGTCGACGGTGACTGACTTGGTGCCGTAAAGCGTTTTGACTCGCGACAGATTTCGCTGAAATCCCAGACGAGGACTTCGCAGGCCTCTGTAGATTTAAATATGTCGTAATTCCCGGATAACGGAAGCCCTGGTGCGAATTTGGTGCAGTTTGGTCAGATGGTGGCGCTATAACAATTAACTTTACGTTTCTACTGGATTCTGTGGGTCCAGACGAATCCATCTATATAAGCCACGCCCACTGGCGTCTACGTCGATTTACTGCCATTTTGAATTTAGTTTGGCTACAAATTTTGAGCCGTCGTAACCAGATTTGGTGCAGAACATCTGGGAAAGTGACTTTCTGATTCCCTTCAGTTTTGCTCAGAATAATATCTTGAATAAGATATATAGATATATAAATTCAAGCACTTTCAATGACCCATGTCTATTTTTAAGTATTTTCAAAAACTTTCAAGGCCTCGATCTTTTTCCTCACAAATTCACAAACTTTCAAGGATTTCAAGGCCCCGTGGGAACCCTGTAATACTACAGAGTGTGTACCTGTCGTCTCCATTTCTCAGCTTTAGGAAGTTCACTGCACTCTGACGCCAGAAAAGGTCTCCTCTCCTGCAGACAGACAGACAGACAGGTCAGAGAGACAGGTCAGAGAGACAGACAGGTCAGAGAGGTCAGAGAGTCAGACAGATGAGACAGACAGGTCAGACAGACAGACAGACAGACAGACAGGTAAACAGACAGACAGGTCAGAGAGACAGGTCAGACAGTCAGACAGACAGACAGACAGACAGACAGACAGACAGGACAGACAGACAGACAGACAGACAGACAGACAGACAGACAGGTCAGACAGACAGACAGACAGACAGACAGACAGACAGACAGACAGACAGACAGACAGGTAGGTCAGACAGACAGACAGACAGACAGACAGGTCAGACAGACAGACAGACAGACAGACAGACAGACAGGTCAGACAGTCAGACAGACAGACAGACAGACAGACAGACAGACAGTCAGACAGACAGACAGACAGGTAGACAGACAGACAGACAGACAGACAGGTCAGACAGACAGACAGTGTGTACGGTATAACGAGGGTTCGGGTTAGCTCTAATAATACAGTGTAATAACATGAGTAATGAGTAACAGTGCAATAATGTGAAGTGAAGCGCAGCTTGTTGAGATGATTATAGACGGAGGATGTAAACAGCAGCAACAGAAACATGAAGAAAAATCAATAATTAAACTGAAAACAGAATATGGCTCCAGAGCCAAACTGATGTTTTATTATTTATTTAGTCGTGTTGTTGGCGGCTTCGGGTCCAAATCTTGACATTTTAGCGGAAAGTATTTGGATTCTACATCTTGTGTTATAAATATGCACAGCGACTGCCCTCTACAGGTCGAAATGCAGCTTTGCTATTGGCTGATCTGGGGGCAGCTTTGGTCATGAAACGTCTACGCGTGACTCAACAGTGTTAGTGTTTGTTAGCTAGCGGCCAGAACGGGTCGGCGCTGCAGCTTTCCCAGCTGCAAAGCTGCCTCTGGGTTTTGCTAACGCTCTGTTGGCGCAGCGGTTCGGACCGGTGCTTTAACGGCTGCAGGAGCGCCGCTGCCGTGGTCGGTCTGGACGGCGTCTCGCACTGGCCACGCCCCTGCAGCGGAGCCACTCTGCAGCATTCAGGGTTCAGTTTAAAGGAACATCTTGCAGTCGAGATGAGAGAAATATAAAGATTGTGTTTTTGGCCGCTGGTTCTGTTAGATGACACCGTGTGTGCGTTAGAGGCTGCGACGATCACGACCAATCACGCTCGCCGTTAAACACAGCTGTCCGACAGCTGGTCAGGGATCAGCTGTTACATCACAGGACGCCGCTGTTATCAAACACACACCTAAAGGTCTGCGTCGTCGCCTCTCAGTGTAAAATCTCTGCGACGCTTCGGTTAAACTGATAAAGTCTCGTACAGTAAAGTTGCACTAAATGTGTTTAATTCAAAATGTCGTATTGATTTCGATGTTTATCCGACTTTATTGACGACAGCAGCGGAGCTGTGACCGATGACCGTGATGGAGGATCTCTGCGATCATATTTAAGAACAAGAGCCAGAGTTTGTTATCAGATCAGTTTCTTACGATTTCATTATTATTTAAAAAATCTTAATATTTATATAAAGCGGTCCGACTGTGACGTTAACTCGCGGCTCAGGTGGCGACGCTGGCCGGCCGGTTACCATGGAAACCACCGACTCGCTCCATTTCCTCAACTACAGTGTCAGCTGACAGTCGTACTGACGCCATCTCCTCCGCAGCGTCACACAGGTGAGCATCTGACACACCTGGGCTCTACCTGACCCACACGGGAGCATTAACGGTGTTACTGAGACCACAAGACCGCAGAACCCAGAGCAGAACCCAGAGCAGAACCCAGAGCAGAACCCAGAGCAGAACCCAGAGCAGAACCTCACCTTGACTTTCCCCTCCTCCAGCTGAGCCTGCCTGAAGCGAGCCAGAGCCGTCCTGAGAGACACAGCAGAGGGACACAGTTAGCATGAACATGGCAGAGCAGAACCAGGAGAACCAGAACATGACAGAGGAGAACCAGGAGAACATGACAGAGGAGAACCAGGAGAACCAGGAGAACATGACAGAGGAGAACCAGGAAAACATGGCAGAGGAGAACCAGGAGAACGTGGCAGAGGAGAACCAGGAAAACATGGCAGAGGAGAACCAGGAGAACATGACAGAGGAGAACCAGAACATGACAGAGGAGAACCAGGAGAACATGATAGAGGAGAACCAGGAGAACATGACAGAGGAGAACCAGGAGAACCAGGAGAACATTCACACACAGTCAGTACTTACATGGCCTTCTCAGCGTTTCTCGCCTACAAACAGACACAGATGTCAATCAATAAATCAGCTCATGCATGAAACGTCAAAGATACAATTTTGTCTCATTTTAAAGCTTTTAAGGTTTAATTTTTCTCTTATTTTGTAAAGAACTGGACTATGATGCCTGAACCAAAGTAAATGTTTATAAATGACTGAACTGTTTCAAAGAAACACGTCACACTGTGTGAATCTTTCCTTTGATAAATAACTAAAATGACAGGACCGCTGCAACCAGCCCACACCAGACTCCATTCAAAAATCTGGCATTTTTTGACGGACTGTGTGACTGAGCGCTGTGCCTTGGCTGTATGAACACTGAAGACTTTCTGCTAATCGTTCACGCCTTCTGGAAAATTCGTTATAGATTTTCAATAAAATCTTACTTTTTAGACCAACCAATCAGAACAGTTTGCTGTGATGACTGTGAGCCCAGACTCACAAGTTTGACGGGATTTTAGCCTGTTAGCTATTAACTTTTCACATAATGACAATCTGTAGCTTGGAAAAACTGTTCAATTTGACAAATAACTCAAATGATTACTTGACAATCAAACCTGCAGGCTAATGAGTCTTCAACTGGGCAGCACTTATTTTACATTAAACTGAGGCTGGGACATGACAGTCACACCAGACTCCATTCAAAAATCTGTTACTTTATCACAGAGTGTGTGCCCGAGCTCTATGGCTGAGAAACACTAAAGGCTTCCGTCACAGAGTTTATTAATTTAATAGTTTCGACGAGCCTCTGCTGAATATTCACTAACGTTACTGAAAGGACGCGTTAGCCGCCAGTTGAAGCTAACAAGCTAAGCTCTGGCTAATCGGTTAGCATGCTAACTAGCTGTGCCAGGTTATCGGTATTAAATAATGTCAGAGTGAAGATCTGCTCACCATCTCTGCAGACGCTTCTTATGTTTTTGTGAAGAATCCGGCGGCGAACTAAAGGAAACTTTTACCTCCAACGGTGAACACACGCCACACAAACAGGAAGTACTTGACCGGCTTCTTCTCCTGTTTCCGGTTTCGTGACGTCGCCGTCACTGCACTACTGCCACCTACTGGAGGAGTCAGCTGCAGCTTCTCTCCACTAAACTGAACAAAATAAAACTCTATGTAAAAGTAAAATAAAAATGAAATCAACTACATTCAATTAAATATAAAAACACAATAAAATTAATCAAATTAATTAACTATATAATAAAAATTAATTATTCTGTCGTCTGAATATTCCCAGAAAGATTTAATTTGGCACTAATCAGCGAACAGCACAGAGTCTTTTAGTCAGAGCTCAGGAACATCGTGTACAGGTGAGTTTACGATTCAACACACGAGCATTACGTTTCCAGTAATAAATGAAAAGTTAATGAATATTTACCTGCGTTTAAATGGAGCTCTGCTTTGAAGGAAGTTAATATTTCCCCCCGTTAGTTTCTACGGAAGCTCATTTTCTCCAGGAATAAAATCTATGAAAAGTTAGACTTAATAAAAGTGTAAATATGGTAGTTAGTCCAAAGTTATGAGACAGACATGAGGCAGCGATCAGAAACATCACAGGCCCGGCAGCAGCAGCGCCCCCGTCACGTGCGCGGCCACGTTACCTGATGAGCTCAGCACGTTGTGTGCTCGCTTTGATCTCCCCGACAAACACTCAGCTGTGACGTCCAGTCCGCCTGCAGGGGTCCGGAGACCGTCAGCGTCCGCAGAGGAGGACCTGCTGAGATAAAGATGAGCAAAGCTGACACACACACACACAGGCGTCTTGATTGCAGTTGTTGCTGCTAAGGGTGGAGCAACCAGTTATTAGGTTTAGGCGTCCATCTTTTGTCAAGTTATTTCACTTATTTTCTGATGTTTATATTTTGTCTTTTCTTGTTTTCTGACGGGAGAAACAGCAGAGACAGACAGACAGAGAGACAGAGAGACAGAGAGACAGACAGACAGAGAGACAGAGAGACAGATTCAGTTCTTAAATCACCAACATTACATAAAGTCTGAACCCAAACTGAGACGTCCACCTTAAAACTGAGACGTCCACCTTAAAACTGAGACGTCCACCTTAAATAAATGACCAGCAGCAGAATTCAAGTGATGAAAGTGAATGAAAACACTTTACAGACAGAATCATCTCGGCTTCATTACATCAAACAGAAAACTGTACAAAGATTTTGGATCATTTAAAACTTTTATTTTATAAATTGTCAACATCTCATACATGTAATTAAACATTGATTGTAATGTTGGAAACTTTATAATCTGGACTAGAATTTAAAATGAAGGCTGTTGGATCTGAACAATGATTGGCCGCTCAAACATGCAGCTATTGATAAACTGATTGTTGTTTCTTTATCTGGATCCTCATCAGCTTCACAGAGTGGCTGCTGCTCTTCATGGCTCCACACACACCAGTCCAAATAATAAAACATGGACAACTATTTCAAATGACACAGGATCCATAAAAAAGAAAAGGCTAAACGAAGCAAACATAAAGAAACAGAGTGAAAGCATTTCACATGTGAAAAGGTCGACAACAGAAACTAAAAATGTCGAACTAAATACCAAGAAAAAGAAATAAAACCAATGAAAAACAGTAAGTGAACCAAAGATCAACATGAGTTTGGAATAATGAGGCAGCAGGAGGACAGGTGCAGCTTCACAGGTTCAATTCAGAGACTTTTCCCTTTAAGAAATAAACATCATCATAAATATAATCATCCTCTTTATCTCTAACTGCTCTGTTTCACTGTCACACAGACCTTCACTGCTGATATCTGCAGTTCATCCCCAGTGCTAATGTATGGAAACATCCTCTGAGTGAAAGTGTGTCTGAAGGTGTGTATGTGTGTGTTAGTATCAGGATCAGAGAACGACAGCGTTCCTCTGTTCCAGTCCAGATTCACTCTGATCCTCTGGAGCTTCTTCTGCACTCGGAGATCAGTGGGTCGAGCTGATGGTGACCATGCTGAGTATTTACCTTTATAGAACTGTATTCCCCATAATCCAGACCGTATGTCTCCCTTCCTCTGGACAGACTCTGCTAACACACCCAGTCTCCAGTCTGTACTGTGTCCAACCTCGACCTCCCAGCTGTGAGTCCCTGAGTTGAAGCCCTCAGAGCCCAGGACAGACCAGCAAGAACCAAACCTCTCTGGATTGTCAGGAAGCTGCTGACTCCCTCCTCGTCTCACACTGGTCAGATCTTCAGACAGGATGAGTCTTGGATCAGCAGTGTTTGGGTCCAGGATCACAGGAGTGTAGGAGACCATGTCCTTCATCTTGTTCCAGATGTTGAAGGTCAGGTTGCCCAGGTGTTTGGCCTGGTCTATCAGAGCTCCTGAGGGCAGCTGTGGATCCTCCAGCAGGGGGCGCTGCTGGACTCTTTCCACTGCAGCCTTGTAGTTGAGCAGGAATGAGACGTCTTCAGCTCTCAGCTGCTCCTCTGTGGCTCTGACTGTGTCTGAAAGAGCTGCTATCTCTCTGCTCAGAGCCTCCATCTTCTCCTTCAGCATCTGACTCTTCTGCTCCTCTTCCTCCCTCAGTGCAGCCATCCTGGCCTCCTCTTCCTCTTCTAGAAACTGGTGAAGCTTCTTAAACTGCTCCTTAATCTGCCTCTCTGTGTGTGGGCCTGGACCTTCAGGTGTTCTGCTGTTTGACCAAACTTCACTTTAACTTGTTCAGAAACCTGTAACTTCTTCTTTAAGGGCTCCAGAGTTTCCTGAAGTTCCTTCTTGTGTTGTCGTGCAGCTTCATCGATGGGTCTGAATCTGTGGTCGCTGTGTTTTTCTGAATCTCTGCAGACGACACACACTGGCTGCTGATGGTCCAGACAGAAGAGTTTGAGTTTCTCAGAGTGCAGACTGCAGAGAGCCTCTGAAGCTCTCTGATCTCTGTCCTGTAAGAAGGCCTCGCACAGGTTCTTTAACACCCGGTTTAAAGGTGGTTCTGACTTTGAAGACCTTCTCTTACAAACTGGACACTCGTGTGCTGGATTCTCTCTCCACCAGCTCTGCAGACAGTCTTTACAGAAGCTGTGGCTACATGACAGAAGAACAGGATCTCTAAAGACCTCATGACAGACCGGACAGCAGAAATCCTCCTCTGATCTGGAAGCCATTTTGTCTCTGAGTGAAGCTGAAACACAGCAGACAGCACGTTACAACAGGAAGTCAGTTGTGTTCCCCTCCCTGCTGTAGAAAGTTGCCTCAGTTACTTTCACTTTGAGTCTCTGAGTGTTTTTCAGTCAGCAGCAGGTTGCAGTTGAAGTATTTCTCTACTTCAGTGCTTCAGTTCTTCAGTACTCCCCCCTGTAACTGTCCTCCCTCAGCTGAAGTCACAGCTTTGTAATGAAGGTGAATCTTACCGTCTGTCTGTCGCTGCGTCTCTTCTCACTGAGAACTGAACAGGAACTGACTGTCTCCTGGTTTGTCTCAGGTGAGTCAGGTGAGGGGTGGAGCTCTGTCAGACCTCCTCTGCTAAATGCTGTCGCTTCACCTGTAACACAGGTTGTGTTTCATTCCAAAATCTTGATTCATTGCTGGATATGTGGACTGATGGTGTGCAACAGGCTGCTATACACAGTGATACTATTGACAATAATGAAGCAAGGACTTCCGGATGAGCCGAGGCCAAAATAAGAAACAGAAAACTCCCTATGTGCTCGACTAAACTCTAACTAATCCCCACCCAAACAAAAGAATAAACGGAAGACCTTTGCTAAACCGAACTCCCTGAGCTCATCAAAACAGGAGAAAACCAATGTTAACACAAATGGCAGTTCACCCGCACGGCTTCATGCTGTTACTGTCAAGTGCTCGATCTAGTTACAAAATGTACAAAGTATTGTTAGCGGTAAAGCTAGCGCTGACCACAGTTATCACAGGCAGAATAGTTGGCTGAACTCACACACGATTTTCACAGAATCTCACCACGCACACCAGGTTTGGAGGAAACGAGCGACCGCAGCGCTGCTGTCAACAGCAGTCCTCCGCCTTCCTCTGCAGAAGCAGGAAGCTAAATAAGCCGGCTCCTGGAATCGCTTTGGTTTATGACCAAATACCTGCAAAACGAATGACGCTCAGCCTCACCAACACTGATTACAAAAACATACCCATAAAAGTAAAACTCTCCATGGAGTGTTCACATAATCTGAAAAAATAAATACATTAGTGAATAAAACTGATTTTGAGAGAAGTGGTATAGAAATGTGCATTACTTGCAACTGAAAATGAATTCCTGTTATAAGCAGTAAATCAACCATTTCTAATAAAAACCTTTCAGGCTGAATTCAGTTTGCTGGCAGGCATACTGCATGTTTATATTCTGTCTTTTCTGCTTTAGTTTTGCTTTTTCCAGCAAATATTCAGATGTCCTCTATTTAATATTAGAATGATTTTATTGGTGATACAATTCCACACATTGTATTATTAATATTGACAGTGTGCTGCTTTGCTGCTGAGATACTACAAGTCATTTTCAGCTACTTTCAAGCTGCTAGCATGGCTGTAGTCTCGTTTTATAACGGTTACCACAAGGAGGAAAGCTACTGAATAGATACATCATTTTCTATAAAAGCACCGCAAAATCAACCTGAATTTAAAGGCCATAATAACACTGTGTTGATACAGGTTAATTCCAGACTCAGAACTGTTTATTGTCTCCTCAACTGCAATCATGCTACAACTACATCAATGTAACCCACAATAATTACACGGCTGCTACCTCATCGTATCAGTGATGTGGGAGAGTCTCTCAGCACCTGTTGGGCACCAAACACACACTCCAGTTCATCGCTTTGTCACACTTCCTACTGCTTGTTTTCAATGATTTTACTTCATTTCTTTAGTGGGGGAGGGAGGCACGAAGAGGTGACAACAGTGACAGCTAAGGCGAAGTCACCGGCAGGTTGAGAGTGGGAGGAGGAGGAAGCGCTGCTTGTTAAAATAGAAGCAAAGAACGAGTGTTGTTGTTCATACGTGTTGGGAAATCACCTTCATGCTTACGTGCTTTAGAACACAGATGTCTTTTCTCAAAGAGCTTGAATAGAAATTATTTATTGATTGTGAATACTAGTGTGTGCTGGTGTTTGTATCACAGACAATCATGCAGCGTGCAGATTCTCACTCACGAGCAGCTCAGAATCAGAATCAGAAATACTTTATTGATCCCCGTAGGGAAACTCTTTGTTACAGCAGTAAGTAAGTATCATGTCGGTATAAGCATAAGATAAAATAAGTGTTGAGTACCAAGTGGGTTTACTGGTTGATGATGATAATACAGTATAATAATACAATGTAATAATATAAGTAATAGTAATAAGCGGAGGTGCATGTACTGTCGAGAGTAATAGAGGTATATAATATCAATAACAATAAATAAGAAAAACTAACATGGGAAAACTAATATTGCACGGAGGTAATACACAGAATATTGCACAATTATTATTAATTATGGCGGAGATGTAATGATCAATGTCCAGTTTAGTGACCTAGGGTCATACAGACTGACACTTAGAGGGAGGAGTTAAAGAGTCTGATGGCCACAGGCAGGAATGACTTCCTGTGGCGCTCTGTGGTGCATTGTGGGGGGATGAGTCTTCCGCTGAAGGTGCTCCTTTGCTTGACCAGCACGTCATGGAGCGGGTGGGAGACGCTGTCCAAGATGGCGTGTAGTTTACCCAGCATCCTCCTCTCTGACACCACCGCCAGAGAGTCCAGCTCCACCCCCACAATGTCACCGGCCTTACGGATCAGTTTGTTGAGCCTGTTGGCGTCCGCTACCCTCAGCCTGCTGCCCCAGCATGCAACAGCAGACAGGACAGCACCGGCCACCACAGACTCATAAAACATCTTCAGCATTGTCCGGCAGATGTTGAAGGACCTCAGCCTCCTCAGGAAATAGAATACTGTTAAGTGGGAAGGAAAGAAAAATTGTTCTGTCAAAGATGTATTCATTAAATCCGTAGCTCATTATGGATCTATTCTGATTTATTACAGCAAAGGTCAATGCTATTCTGCACTGCTGTTGACATATTGGTGACATGAAACAGGGCAGAGTCCTATTCAGAGACAAAACTAGTGAAATGTAAAGGAGCAGATGTCTGACAGTCAGGTGTTTCACTGCTGAAGTCCAAAATCAACTTTTCCAGCCAAACCCAGTTCCCAGCAGCGGAGCAGCAGGTCGGACGAGCAGGGCGTGCAGGGACAGGCTGGACTCCTCCTCCGGCTGCAGCAGCAGGAGAGTCTCTCTGAACCGTCCCCGACTTGCTGACTGACTGAGTTGGCAATACATCAATCCTGCCTCCCCTCTAAAAAACTGTTTTAACCAGAAGTCCGAGGGAGAACTGGCTGGCCCTGCTCCACGTGTCCTGAAATCCTTGACACTAAGAGGACACTTGATGTGCAGCGCATAGGCAGAAGAATGACTACTGTCAACGTACGTGGCTCCAACAGACGCTGTTGGCTGCCAACACACACCGGTGTGTGAGAGAGGAACATTGTGTTGTGTGAGAGGTTTTTAGGCTCACGTTGGTGCTAGTGGGGTAATATAAGGAACTGTAGTAGCAGTGAATGTCAACTGAAAGTTAAATTCAGTAGTGCAAAATAAAAAGGTACATTTTCTCAAGTACTGTACATAAGAACAATTTTCCATTTTATGCTAATTTATACTTCTATGCCACTACATTTAAGAGGGAAATAGTCTACTTATTATTCCACTACATTTATTTAACAACTGTACTTCCTAATTAATATCAGATTAAGATTTGACCTTAGAAAAATCTCATTAAAAATCTCACGACCCCTCAAATTTATCTGGTGACCCCGGCCCCTGGGTTGGGAACCTCTGGACTAAAGCTGATAATACGTGTGTACTTTTATTTAAGGAGGACTTTGAATGCAGGACTTTAACATGTATTAACTTACAGATTATGTGAAGAGTACTTCCTCCACCACTGCCTAATTTTAGCTAAAACAAGAGTACATGGTATTACTGCATGCTCATTGTTTTCACTATAAATAGAAAAACCAAGGAGATGCCACTTGTTACGGACAGACCAACCCGGAGACACTGGTAAGGAGATTGAGAGTTTATTGATTACAGAGATAAATAGAGAGTCTATAGGAGTAGAGAAGATACCGTCCCTTGTATCACTGACGGTGGTGGAGTGCAGGAGCTGGATAGCTGAACACGAGGCGACGGGAACGGGAGCCACACACACTGGAGACAGAAGACACTCCGGAGCCGGGTGAGAACTGCTACCCATAGAAAACTGGAGTCGAGTTAGAGGTTCGTAGTGCTGGATGGCTGAGATCAAGAAGTAGCGTCGTAGGAGAGTCCGAGGTTAACTGAAGGTAGGAGGCGTAGCTCTGTCCTTCTAGCGAACGAGACCGGACACTGACTGAGGTGAAGAGTGGAGATTTATAGTGGATAGGAGTGGCTAATTGCAACCAGGTGTGTGCTGAATCACAGGTGCAGGTGATTAGTATTCAGGTGAGGAGGAG
Source organism: Siniperca chuatsi (assembly GCF_020085105.1). Classification (NCBI taxonomy): domain Eukaryota; kingdom Metazoa; phylum Chordata; class Actinopteri; order Centrarchiformes; family Sinipercidae; genus Siniperca; species Siniperca chuatsi. Next base: position 293,054 of record NC_058043.1, read on the forward strand.
CGGTGTGGCTGAGATGAGGTGGAGCCTGGCGTGTCTGTGACAGTACCCCCTTCACGGTCCGCTCCTGAGGACTGAGGACCCCGACATCGCGGCGGTCTTCCCCTTCCTCGGGGGGCAGGTCGGTCCGGATGGTTAGCGTGGAATTCAGTCAACAAGGAGGGATCGAGGATGTCATGTTGGGGAACCCATGACCTTTCTTCCGGACCGTAACCCTCCCAGTCCACCAGATACTCCAGAAGACCACCACGGCGTCGGGAGTCCAAGATCTCACTGACCTGGTAAGCGGCTCCATCGTCTACGATTAGCGGTAAGGGGGGATCTGCCGAATCGCCAGGCTCTGTAGAGACGGAGACAGAGGGATAGAAAGGTTTAAGCAGTGATACGTGGAAGGTAGGATGAATCTTGTATTGTGGTGGTAACTGAAGCTTGTATGTAACAGGATTGATTTGTTCTGTTATGGTAAAGGGACCAATGAATCTGGGACTTAGCTTCTTGCAGGGCAGGCGCATCCTGATATCGCGGGTGGATAGCCAGACCTTCTGGCCAGGTTGGTACGTCGGAGTGGTGGATCTCCTACGGTCGGCCGTCAGCCTGCGCCTGCAGAGTGCTCTTCTGAGTTGCCAATGAGCTGCGTCCCAGACCCTCTCGCTCTCTCGGAACCAGTAGTCCACGGAAGGAACCTCCGAAGGCTCCCCAGACCATGGGAAGAGAGGAGGCTGGTAACCGAGCACGCACTGGAAGGGAGTGAGTCCAGTAGATGGTTGACGTAGCGAGTTTTGTGCGTACTCGGCCCAGCCCAGGAACTGGTTCCAAGAGTTCTGATGGCCATGGCAGAAGGTACGTAGAAAACGCCCAATATCCTGAATCTTCCTCTCCGTCTGGCCATTGCTTTGGGGATGGTAACCAGAGGAGAGGCTGATGGTCACACCCAGGAGCGAGAAGAAGGCTTTCCAAATCCGGGAGATGAATTGTGGACCTCTATCTGAAACTATGTCTTCAGGTATTCCATAGTATCTAATGACATGGTTGAAGAGACATTCTGCCGTCTCCATGGCCGTAGGTAGTCCTCGAAGAGGGATGAGACGGCAGGACTTCGAAAAACGGTCCATGATTACCAGGACACAGGTGTTGTTGTTTGATGGAGGGAGGTCGGTGATGAAGTCCACTCCTAGGTGTGACCAGGGTCTATTGGGCGTCGGTAGGGGACATAGTTTGCCTGCGGGAAGATGACGCGGAGATTTAGACATGGCACATTCTGTACAACCCTGCACGCACCTTCTCACGTCCCTTGCCATGCTTGGCCACCAGAAGCGTTCTCGTAGCAGCGAGAGGGTTTCATTGGCCCCTGGGTGACCAGTGCCTAGTGAGGTGTGAGAAGTATGGATGAGTTGATTTCTCTGGATTCTCGGAACATACTGAAGATTGGGGGGACAGCCCGGCGGAGTGTTAGTGGAGACATTGGAGGAGGGAACAGAATCCTCTGACCATTGTATGGGATTAACGAATACTTGCCGGGGTAGAATGGGTTCTGGGTCTTCCGTGGTGCTTTCTGGAGCGTGTAGACGGGAAAGTGCATCGGCTTTCAGGTTCTTGGATCCAGGGCGATATGAGATGTTGAAATGGAATCTAGTAAAGAACAAGGCCCAGCGTGCCTGGCGTGGGTTGAGACGTTTGGCTCTCTTGAGATACTCTAGGTTCTTATGATCTGTTAACACGGTGAATGGGTGTTGGGCACCCTCCAACCAATGTCTCCATTCCTCTAGTGCCAACTTCACAGCCAGCAGTTCACGGTCACCGATGTCGTAGTTTCTCTCCGCCGGGCTGAGTTTCCGAGAGAAGAAAGCACATGGGTGGAGTTTGGCTGGGTCTCCCTGTAGTTGTGATAGCACCGCTCCTACGCCCGTAGTAGAGGCGTCCACCTCGACTGTGAATGGTTTCTCGGGGTCTGGATGGGTGAGGAGCGGGGCACTGGTGAATGCTCTCTTGAGGAGGTCGAAAGCTTCCTGTGCCGCTTGTGGCCAGGACAGAGACTTAGGCTTGTTGTGAAGGAGACTGGTCAAAGGGTGGACTATCCTGCTGTAGTCCTGAATGAAGCGGCGGTAGAAGTTAGCAAACCCCAGGAATCGTTGTAGTTCCTTTATCGTAGTTGGAGTGGGCCAATTCCTAATGGCTTCCACTTTCCCCTCGTCCATCTGGATGCCACTGCTCCTGATGACATAACCAAGGAACTGCACGGAGGATCGATGGAACTCGCACTTCTCAGCCTTGAGGAAGAGCTGATGGCTTCGCAGGCGTTCGAGGACCTCCGCAATGTGTTGGCGATGGTCTTCCTCGTTCCGGGAGTAGATCAGGATGTCATCGATGTAAACTATGACGAATTTGTGAAGGAACTCCCGGAGCACCTCATGCATGAAGTCCTGGAAGACGGAAGGGGCGTTAGCCAGACCGTAGGGCATGACTAGGTACTCATAGTGGCCGGTGGGTGTTACGAAGGCTGTTTTCCATTTGTCTCCCTCCCGTATCCGGATCAGGTTGTATGCGCTGCGGAGGTCCAACTTGGTGTAGACTGTGGCACCACGAAGTTGTTCCAGTGCAGCAGGGACGAGAGGAAGTGGGTAACGGAACTTGACTGTGATCCGATTGAGTGCTCTATAGTCTATACAGGGCCGCAAGCCTCAGTCCTTCTTGGCCACAAAAAAGAAGCTTGAGGCTGCTGGAGAAGTGGATGGTCTGATATACCCCTGGGCTAGGGCCTCCTCAATATACTCCCCCATGGCTTTCTGTTCTGGTAGGGACAATGGATAGATTCTTCCATTGGGCACTGGTTCACCCGGTAGGAGGTCTATTGCACAGTCCCATGGCCGATGCGGGGGTAACTGGGAGGCTCTCTTTGGGCAGAAAACATCTTGATAGGCGGCATAGCAAGACGGGATGTCCACTGACTGTTTCTCCTTAGGACTCTCGATGGACGTGGCACACACGGGAAGACTCTGGAAGTTATACGAGGACGGTCGTGGTCGCCGCGGGAAACAGCCGGGATAACAGGACTTGCCCCATTTCAGCACTTCCCCTGTAGCCCAGGAAATGAGGTGAAGAGTTGAGATTTATAGTGGAGAGGAGTGGCTAATTGCAACCAGGTGTGTGCTGAGTCACAGGTGCAGGTGATTAGTATTCAGGTGAGGAGGAGCGGTGTGGCTGAGATGAGGTGGAGCCTGGCGTGTCTGTGACACCACTTCATCAAGCAGACATATATTGAATTGTAATTAAGTGGCACAAGTTGAAAAGGTTACAGCATTGAGTGGTATCCATAGCAACAAGCATCATCTGCCCCAGTACTTGTGACCTCTCTCTACTATTTTATATCTTTGACTGAGACTAATTTGAAAACATAATGTACCATAAATACCATTTCTACTGCTGTAAATTGGCAGGAGGCTCACTGCTGTATTTTTCTCACTGTGCCAAAGAATCACCTGGTCAAAGGCTTCAACAAATCACCTCCAGTAGCCCACAGTGATCATTGCTCAAAGTAATGTGTACCATTTGTACTGTACATTCTGCTGCTGAGAGATGTCGACTGGGTCAAGTTGCAGCAGTGTCGTCCAAGTTAATCACTTCAGTAAATAATATTTTAGTGTTCACATTAGCTGGTAGGTTGATGGCGTTTCACGGCACGTCCCCAACAGCGAGCTGTAGAAACCTCACAAGCACAAACAGTAGATGCTGCTAGTTTGAACATGCAGAAAGTTAATGCAGCTTTAATGAAAACAATGGGTCCCTCCTGATTAGATCCTTGGGCAGTTCTTATTTGCTCTGACATGCACTGTGAGCTGTACGGTCTTATATAGACAGGTGTGTGCCTTTCCTAATCAAGTCCAATCAGTTTAATTAAACACAGCTGGACTCCAATGAAGGCGTAGAACCATCTCAAGGAGGATCAGAAGAAATGGACAGCATGTGAGTTAAATATGAGTGTCACAGCAAAGGGTCTGAACACTTATGACCATGTGATATTTCAGTTTTTCTTTTTTAATAAATTTGCAAAAAGTTCTACATTTCTGTTTTTTTCTGTCAGGATGGGGTGCTGAGTGTACATTAATGAGAAATAAAATGAACTTTTTTGATTGTTGCAAATGGCTGCAATGAAACAAGGAGTGAAAAATTTAAAGGGGTCTGAATACTTTCCGTACCCGATGTATATATATATACATATACACATATACATACATATATATACATATGCATTGTTATTGTTATTGTCAGCAGGTGGATGTCAGCAGGTCAGAGAGACAGACAGGTCAGAGAGACAGACAGGTCAGACAGACAGGTAGGTCAGACAGACAGGTCAGAGAGAAAGAAAGACAGGTCGGTCAGACAGACAGGTCAGACACACAGGTCAGACAGACAGACAGGTAGGTCAGACAGACAGACAGACAGGTCAGAGAGACAGGTCAGAGAGACAGACAGACAGACAGGTCAGACAGACAGGTCAGACAAACAGGTCGGTTAGACAGACAGGTCAGAGAGACAGACAGACAGGTCGGTCAGACAGACGGGTCAAAGAGACAGGTCAGAGAGACAGACAGACAGATCGGTCAGACAGACAGACAGACAGACAGGTCAGACAGACAGACAGGTAGGTCAGACAGACAGACAGGTCAGACAGACAGACAGACAGGTCAGAGAGACAGACAGGTCAGAGAGACAGACAGATAGACAGATCAGAGAGACAGACAGGTCAGACAGACAGACAGGTAGGTCAGACAGACATACAGACAGACAGACAGACAGATCAGAGAGACAGACAGGTCAGACAGACAGGTCAGACAGTCAGGCAGGTCAGACAGACAGACAGGTCAGAGAGACAGAAAGATCAGACAGACAGGTCAGACAGTCAGGCAGGTCAGAGAGACAGACAGACAGATCAGACAGACAGACAGGTCAGACAGACAGACAGGTCAGAGAGACAGACAGATCAGACAGGTCAGACAGTCAGACAGGTCAGACAGACAGACAGACAAACAGACAGACAGGTCAGAGAGACAGATAGGTCAGACAGACAGACAGACAGACAGACAGACAGGTAGGTCAGACAGACAGACAGGTCAGAGAGACAGACAGGTCAGACAGATAGACAGGTCTGACAGACAGGTCAGACAGACAGACAGACAGAGACAGGTCAGACAGACAGGTCAGACAGGTCAGACAGACAGGTCAGACAGACAGACAGACAGGTCAGACAGGCAGACAGGTCAGACAGACAGGTCAGACAGACAGGTCAGACAGACAGACAGACAGGTCAGACAGACAGACAGGTCAGACAGGCAGACAGGTCAGACAGACAGATCAGACAGACAGACAGACAGACAGGTCAGACAGACAGGTCAGTCAGACAGACAGGTAAACAGACAGACAGACAGACAGACAGACAGGTCAGACAGACAGGTCAGTCAGACAGACAGGTAGACAGACAGACAGACAGACAGGTCAGACAGACAGGTCAGACAGACAGACAGGTCAGACAGACAGATCAGACAGACAGACAGACAGACAGGTCAGACAGACAGACAGACAGACAGACAGACAGACAGGTCAGACAGACAGGTCAGTCAGACAGACAGGTCAGACAGACAGACAGACAGACAGACAGACAGGTCAGACAGACAGGTCAGAGAGACAGGTCAGTGTAATAACATGAGTAATAAGTAACAGTGCAATAATGTGAAGTGAAGCGCAGCTTGTTGAGATGGTTATGAGACGGAGGATGTAAACAGCAGCAACAGAAACATGAAGAAATATCAATAATTAAACTGAAAACAGAATATTGCACCAGAGCCAAACTGATGTTTTATTATTTATTTAGTCGTGTTGTTGGCGGCTTCGGGTCCAAATCTTGACATTTTAGCGGAAAGTATTTGGATTCTACATCTTGTGTTATAAATATGCACAGCGACTGCCCTCTACAGGTCGAAATGCAGCTTTGCTATTGGCTGATCTGGGGGCAGCTGTGGTCATGAAACGTCTACGCGTGACTCCACAGTGTTAGTGTTTGTTAGCTAGCGGCCAGAACGGGTCGGCGCTGCAGCTTTCCCAGCTGCAAAGCTGCCTCTGGGTTTTGCTAATGCTCTGTTGGCGCAGCGGTTCGGACCGGTGCTTTAACGGCTGCAGGAGCGCCGCTGCCGTGGTCGGTCTGTCGGTCTGGACGACGTCTCGCACTGGCCACGCCCCCTACCACCAGTTTGCTTTCAGAACCAACAGATCCACAGAGGATGCCATCTCCACTGCCCTCCACTCAGCCTCCACCCACCTGGAGAACAACAACACCTACATCAGCATGTTGTTTGTTGATTTCAGCTCAGCATTCAACACAGTCTCCCCCATGAAACTGATTGGAAAACTCAGCACTCTGGGCTTGAGTACCACACTCTGCAACTGATACTGGACTACAAACAGACCCCAGACAGTTCGGACTGGCGGTCACACCTCCTCCACTCTAGTGCTGAACACTGGAGCCCCCCAGGACTGTGTGCTCAGCCCCCTCCTGTTCACACTGTACACCTACGACTGCAGCCCCCGACATGGAGACAACCTGTGGAGAAGTTTGTGGATGTTATCATCGGTTAACTGCCGGATTACACACAACGATGAGACTTCATATCGGGAGGAAATCAACAACCAAGCGATGCACAGAGAACAACCTGCTGCTCGATGTCAGCAAAACCAAGCAGCTGATCGTTGATTTTAGGAAAAAGAAAGGCGAAGACACACACCCCTTTCTACATCAGTGGAGCTGAGGTGGAGCAGGTGAACAGTTTCAGGTCCCTGGGAATCAGCATCACAGAGAACCTGACATGGTCCTGTCACATCTCACCTGCTCAAGAAAGCTCAGAATCAGAATCAGAAATACTTTATTGATCCCCGAAGGGAAACTCTTTGTTAGAGCAGCAGCAAATACATAGGAAAAACTAAATATTGCACAGGTTTTCAAGTATTGCAGAGAAGGGTCATACAGACTAACACTTAGAGGGAGGAGTTAAAGAGTCTGATGGCCACAGGCAGGAATGACTTCCTGTGGCGCTCTGTGGTGCATTGTGGGGGGATGAGTCTTTCGCTGAAGGTGCTCCTTTATTTGACCAGCACGTCATGGAGCGGGTGGGAGACGCTGTCCAAGATGGCATGTAGTTTGGCCAGCATCCTCCTCTCTGACACCACCGCCAGAGAGTCCAGCTCCACCCCCACAATGTCACTGGCCTTACGGATCAGTTTGTTGAGTCTGTTGGCGTCCGCTGCCCTCAGCCTGCTGCCCCAGCATGCAACAGCATACAGGACAGCACCGGCCGCCACAGACTCATAAAACATCCTCAGCATTGTCCGGCAGATGTTGAAGGACCTCAGCCTCCTCAGAAAATAGAGGCGGCTCTGGCCCTTCCTGTAAACAGCTTGCGTGTTCTTAGTCCAGTCCAGTTTATTGTCTAAGTGTACTCCCATGTACTTGTACGTGGTCAGCAACACTGAGGGGCCCCAGTGTTGCTGACCACGCTGTCCGACACACAGTGCTGCACGTGCTGTGGTCTGCCAGTCAGGTAGTCCACAATCCAGGACACAAGGGGGGCGTCCACCTGCATCGCTGCCAGCTTCTCCCCCAGCAGGGCAGGCCGGATGGTGTTGAAAGCACTGGAGAAGTCAAAAAACACGATCCTCACCGTGCTTGCCGGCTTGTCCAGGTGGGTGTGGATGCGGTTAAGCAGGAAGATGATGGTGTCCTCAACTCCCAGCCGGGGCTGGTAGGCGAACTGAAGGGGGTCTAGGAGGGGTCTGACCATGGGCCGCAGCTGTTCCAGCACTAGTCTCTCCAGGGTCTTTATTATGTGGGAGGTCAGTGCCACCAGTGTGTAGTCCTTGGAGCCACTGGGACGCGGCGTCTTTGGCACAGGGACGAGGCAAGATGTCTTCCACAGAACAGGGACCCTTTGAAGACTCAGGCTCAGGTTGAAGACATGTTGAAGGACTCCACATAGCTGGGGGGCACAGGCTTTTAGCACCCCGGGGCAAACGCCATCGGGGCCTGCAGCCTTGTTTGAGTGGAGTTTCATCAGCTGTCCTCTCACCTGGTCAGCAGTCAGGCACACAGCAGAGGTTACAGGTGGGGGAGGGGGGAGTCATTAGTGTGAAGAGGGCCGTTAGCCTGATGGGTAGAGGGGAGCAGTGGACTCAGAGGAGCTTGAGGGCCGACAGCAGCTGAGTTAGAGGGGGGACGAGCAGGAGCCGGCTGTATTTCTTAAGTAAACTTAAGAAGGCGACATTCCCGTACCAAGTTCTTGTTAACTTTTACAGAGGAGTAACAGAAACCATCCTGACTGGAAACGCCACAGTCAGCTGCAGGGAGAGAGGTGGGGGAGGGGCTCAGGTGAGCAGTGCCAGGGAGAGCTTGTGGCTCATTGACTAATTATGCTCTCCCTTCATGTGCAGTAGTGTGCTGGACCTCGATCTGCCACACAGACGAGACAGACCGCCAGGCTGGGGAACTTTGGATCGATTGTTTAAACCGTGATAAGAAGAAGAAGTGTGGAAAATATTTTCCTTGATATAGACATATAGAGACAATCAAGTTCAATAATGATTCAGGTCGTGTTGCTCAGTGAAAAGTATTCCTGATTAATGCATAACCCTAACCCTAACCCCTAACCCTCACTGAAAGTGAATGAAAACACTTTACAGAAAGAATCATCTCGGCTTCATTACATCGAACAGAAAACTGTACAAAGATCTTGGATCATTTAAAAATTTTATTTTATATATTGTCACCATCTCATACATGTAATTAAACATTGATTTTAATGTTGGAAACTTTATAATCTGGACTAGAATTTAAAATAAAGGCCGTTGGATCTGAACAATGATTGGCCGCTCAAACATGCAGCTATTGATAAACTGATTGTTGTTTCTTTATCTGGATCCTCATCAGCTTCACAGAGTGGCTGCTGCTCTTCATGGCTCCACACACACCAGTCCAAATAATAAAACATGGACAACTATTTCAAATGACACAGTATCCATAAAAAAGAAAAGGCTAAACGAAGCAAACATAAAGACACAGAGTGAAATCATTTCACATATGAAAAGGTCGACAACAGAAACTAAAAGTGTCGAACTAAATACCAAGAAAAAGAAATAAAACCAATGAAAAACAGTAAGTGAACCAAAGATCAACATACGTTTGGAATAATGAGGCAGCAGGAGGACAGGTGCAGCTTCACAGGTTCAATTCAGAGACTTTTCCCTTTAAGAAATAAACATCATCATAAATATAATCATCCTCTTTATCTCTAACTGCTCTGTTCCACTGTCACACAGACCTTCACTGCTGATATCTGCAGTTCATCCACAGTGTGAATGTATGGAAACATCCTCTGAGTGAAAGTGTGTGTGACGGTGTGTATGTGTGTGTTAGTATCAGGATCAGAGAACGACAGCTTTCCTCTGTTCCAGTCCAGCTTCACTCTGATCCTCTGGAGCTTCTTCTGCACTCGGAGATCAGTGCAAAGAGCTGGTGCTGATAGTGCTAAGTATTTACCTTTATAGAACTGTATTGTCCAGAATCCAGACCCTATGGCTCCCTTCCTCTGGACAGACTCTGCTAACACACCCAGAAACCAGTGTGTACTTTCTCCAACCTCGACCTCCCAGCTGTGAGTCCCTGAGTTGAAGCCCTCAGAGCCCAGGACAGACCAGTAATAATCAAACCTCTCTGGATTGTCAGGAAGCTGCTGTCTCCCTCCTCGTCTCACACTGGTCAGATCTTCAGACAGGATGAGGTTTGGATGAGTAGTGTTTGGGTCCAGGATCACAGGAGTGTAGGAGACCATGTCCTTCATCTTGTTCCAGATGTTGAAGGTCAGGTTGCCCAGGTGTTTGGCCTGGTCTATCAGAGCTCCTGAGGGCAGCTGTGGATCCTCCAGCAGGGGGCGCTGCTGGACTCTTTCCACTGCAGCCTTGTAGTTGAGCAGGAATGAGACGTCTTCAGCTCTCAGCTGCTCCTCTGTGGCTCTGACTGTGTCTGAAAGAGCTGCTATCTCTCTGCTCAGAGCCTCCATCTTCTCCTTCAGCATCTGACTCTTCTGCTCCTCTTCCTCCTCAGTGCAGCCATCCTGGCCTCCTCTTCCTCTTCTAGAAACTGGTGAAGCTTCTTAAACTGCTCCTTAATCTGCCTCTCTGTGTGTCGGGCCTGGACCTTCAGGTGTTCTGCTGTTTGACCAAACTTCACTTTAACTTGTTCAGAAACCTGTAACTTCTTCTTTAAGGGCTCCAGAGTTTCCTGAAGTTCCTTCTTGTGTTGTCGTGCAGCTTCATCGATGGGTCTGAATCTGTGGTCGCTGTGTTTTTCTGAATCTCTGCAGACGACACACACTGGCTGCTGATGGTCCAGACAGAAGAGTTTGAGTTTCTCAGAGTGCAGACTGCAGAGAGCCTCTGAAGCTCTCTGATCTCTGTCCTGTAAGAAGGCCTCACACAGGTTCTTTAACACCCGGTTTAAAGGTGGTTCTTCTCTTGAAGACCTTCTCTTACAAACTGGACACTCGTGTGCTGGATTCTCTCTCCACCAGCTCTGCAGACAGTCTTTACAGAAGCTGTGGCTACATGACAGAAGAACAGGATCTCTAAAGACCTCATGACAGACCGGACAGCAGAAATCCTTCTCTGATCTGGAAGCCATTTTGTCTCCGAGTGAAGCTGAAACACAGCAGACAGCACGTTACAACAGGACAGTTGTGTTCCCCTCCCTGCTGTAGAAAGTTGCCTCAGGTACTTTCACGTTGAGTCTCTGAGTGTTTTTCAGTCAGCAGCAGGTTGCAGTTGAAGTATTTCTCTACTTCAGTGCTTCAGTTCTTCAGTACTCCCCCCTGTAACTGTCCTCCCTCAGCTGAAGTCACAGCTTTGTAATGAAGGTGAATCTTACCGTCTGTCTGTCGCTGCGTCTCTTCTCACTGAGAACTGAACAGGAACTGACTGTCTCCTGGTTTGTCTCGGATGAGTCAGGTGGGGGTGGAGCTCTGTCAGACCACTGTTTCATCTTAAAGGGAACAGATGATAAATATGATGAGATCGCATCATTATGTCAACATGACTTTCATGGAAAGAGCAGCAAGAAAACACAAATTAATTTTCAGTTATTTCTGTGATTCTTTACTTTATTAAAATCATGTTAAAGAAAAATGAAAAACATGACAACAATGGCACCACTGCTATCACCTGTTCTACCACTAATAAAATATTAATATTAACTTCATTTACTTTCAGAAACAAGTTACACAAAGATAAAACAGCTGACGAAAGTGGGCAAAGTGCAAGAAATAGAAATAAATGAGTCAAACTCAATAAAGTCAAAGTTATATTTCACTAATATGTTCTGGTTATATTATTCTGATACTTTACTAACAGTTTTCAAATATATATATAATAAAATATATTTTCTAATATCATATTTCAAAAATGTTTTCCACCTATCACACTGATGTTAATACTTTCCAATATTTACCCTTAATTAGCACTTCTTTACTGGATATGATCAGTCTGTCTTTATTAACAGGCTATGTACCACAATCCTTTAAAGTAGCTTTAATTAAACCTCTTCTTAAAAAGCCCACTCTTGATCCAGGGGTTTTAGCCAACTATAGACCTATATCTAACCTTCCTTTTCTCTCTAAGATCTTTGAGAAAGCAGTCGCCAATCAGTTGTGTGACTTTCTAAATAACAATAGTTTATTTGAGGATTTTCAGTCAGGGTTTAGAGTGCATCATAGCACAGAGACAGCACTGGTGAAAATAACAAATGACCTTTAATTGCATCAGACAATGGACTTGTCTCTGTACTTGTCTTGTTAGATCTTAGTGCTGCGTTCGACACCACTGACCATCAACATTGTTTCAAAAGCAGCGAGCTCACATCATTTTTTATTATCATTTACTTTCAGCAGGTCTGTTTGGGGATTTCTCCTCTTCTGTCAGTCAACGCTCAGTGAAAATAATAATGAAACTTAAATTAAAAAAATGCACTTTTTCCACAAACAGTGAACACAGTCAGTGAGGAGGGCGGGGCTTCACAGCGAGCAGCAGGAGGTTTATGGATTACTCATTACTGAGTTAGAGATATGAAAGCTGTCAAAGGTCACAGACAGAACCAAAGACGACAGAGAATATACTAACAACCTTCAACAGCACACCTGTCCGGCTGCATGACGAGGACGTGACCTCAGTGCAAAGAACCGTTCTGCTCCAGGAAACAAGAACCAGACACCTTCAACTGAACCAAGGATTAAGACCAAGAGTTGACCAGGAACTAAACACCTCAACAAACACACAGTGAGTTTCAGCTTCATTAAGCTTTGTTCTGTTTCCATCCGTTTTTTTCAGTTTCTCAGTTTGATAACTTCTCCAGCTCAGCCAAGACCAAAACCTCTTGTTGTGTTTCAGGCTTTTTATGCACAGATTGATAATGTACCTGGAAATTAACCAGAGAGAGCAGCAGCAGAATAAGAAGTCAGAGACAAGTGAAGAAAGTGCAGGTTTTATTAAAAGTCAATAAACAGACCACAGAAAATCATTTACAGGTAAACACACAGGTAAACACACTCCCAGCTGAGTGTTGAACAGCAGCTGATGTAAAATCATCAGCAGCCGGTGGAGATGAGTCCATCAGCTCAGAGCAGATCTGTGACCACAGACACAAAAACTGGGCGATGCAGTAAATATTCTGCTGGTTCTCCTGCCGATGCTCCTCCTGGTTCTGCTCTGTTGGTTCTTCTGCTCGATCCATTCAAACAATTCATCTTCATTTCACCAAGACAATCCGCTCAGTATCGATACTGCTTTCCAGGGACTCCTGAGTACATATATTAAAACTGATTGTTCTGATGTGTCCAGATTTCAGTTTCCATTTGGAAGCCTGTAGACCAGTTTGTTCCCAAAGGGGACCGGTCTAACTGAATCCACGAAGTGGCTCCAGAATACTGCAGGCTGGTCCTGAATGCCGCATTTTTGGCTCCAGGGATTTCTAGATGTGGATCTTACCTCTGCAGAGCCTTTCCTGATCGTTTGTGACTATTAGTGGCCGGTGGTGAAGCACAGCTGAACAGTTCTGTCAGGTATGGGAGGCAAAGAGACACACAGATTTGAAGACCACCATCAGTACAGTTAATTCTGAACACCATGCTGTGGATACCAGCCATTAGCAGAAGAGTCTGGTCTGTCATGAGACGTGCAGCTCTGTTGATAACTGCTTTTGATTCTCCTCCAGGTTTCACTCTGTTGGTTCTCAAGCTGGTTCCCCTTCTTGTTCTGCTGGTTCTCCTGCCGGTTCTTCTGTTGGTTCTCTCGGTGGTCGGCCATGCTGGGAAGAACAGGGACCTTCAGTGGACATTGCAGGTTTGAGCTCCACCAGTGCCGTCGCTCCCTCTCCTCCCCTCCCCCTCCCGCTGAGCTCCCCAGACTCTATTACCCAGCAGGCAGCGGGAGCAGGAAGTACAGGACAGGGCAGGAGGCGGGACAGATGAGCTCAGTTCAGATTAACCGCATCTTAAAGGTGAGAATTATCCGGAATTCGAACTGTCAGTCAATCAACCAGTAAAACTACCAACCTGTCTGTCTGTCTGTCTGTCTGTCTTCTGTTGCCAGGCCAACGAATACAGCCACACCCTTCCCAGAGGCCCCTCCTCCCATGGTGTCCTGGGTTTCCATAGCAACATGTTGCCATCCAACCACCCCGGAGAGGACCGTCGGAGCAGCGCCACCTGCCTTCCGGGCCGCGGCGGTGTGCTGTTTGGTGTGTTTGACGGCCACGCAGGGTCGGTGTGCGCTCACGCCGTCAGCCAGAGGCTCTTCTACTACATCGCCGTGGCAACGCTGCCGCTGAAGACGCTGGCAGAGCTCGAACGGGCGGTGGAGGAGGAACGGGCTGTACCGCCGCTGCTGGAGTGGCACAAACACCCCCAAGACCACAACTGCCCCGATGGAGGAGCGATCTCCTTCCACAGCCTCCGAAACTACTGGCAGGAGAGGCTGGAGGACGAAGACAAAGAGGAGGAGAGGACGAGGAGGAGGAGGAGGTAACCAAACGTCCAGACATGTCGGAGAATCAAATCAATAAACCAGACTAGAGGTCTTCACTGGTCCAAAATTATGGACCACAAAATGGACCACTGGAAAACCTGCCTGAACCTGGCATAAATGAATTTTTAAGAAAAGAGACCGATCCAAAGGGACCCCACCAGACCTGATTAGAGTGAATATAATTTGGACCCGGCCTGACTCGGGTCCTGGATCATGTCTTAGCTACTAGGATCCAGGTAGACCTGTGAAGACTTCTAAAGTAAACAACAGTGTTCAGAAAATCTGACCATCAAATCTGTGTGAAGCTTGACATCTGGTGGTGGAAGCAGGTACTGACCTGTCCGGCTGCTATTGGCTGATTTCTGGTACCAGGTGAGAGCAGGTGAACATGTCAGACCTCAGTCGGTCTCCGTCTCTCCCCAGTCAGATAGTTTTGGTTTGATGTGTCCAGGTGTCGGTCTCTGCCTCCATCTCAACACAATGGAGGTGAATTTTAGTTTGAGTTGAAACATTTAAAACATTCAACAGCAACAATTTCTAATTTCTACAGATTTAGGAGGAGAAACTGATATTTAGGATGATAGATATTGAAATAAAAGTCATTTTCGGAATATGTCTGGCGTTGTCATGTAGCTCGTTCAGCACTGACAGAAGAGGAGCTTCTGTTTGCTGCAGTTTGTTCAGGCTTCATTTTAGATTCATTAAAGTGAAAATATCCGTCAGTTCCTCTATCAGGAAGTGAACGCAGCTTTAAAGCTTTTACATGCTGTGATGTCATTATCTGTCTCCTCTTTGACTGGCTGCAGGATGGCGACTGGGTGACATCAGCGATGGTCAACGCTTTCCGTCGCCTTGACTACGACCTTTCTGTGGAGGCCCAGGTCCACCTGTCCATGTCCTCACCCAGGTCCTCATTCTGCAGTCACACTCCTTTTCTGTGACAGTTTCATGTGTGTTTAATTTAGCTAAAGGACAGGTTTGGATTTATAAAGTCTGTCTGAAGAAAACACTAACGAACTAACTAACATAACACATCCAGTGCCAATGTTTAGTGCCACCACAGGAAGCACTGTGTCCTTTATGTAGCGAGGTGGAAAATAAAGACAAACTCAAAAACGGAATTTGGTCCTAAACAAACTGTAACACTGAAAGATGAAGCTTCACTCGGCTCGATCTTTCTGCTGGATCCACTGTTTTCTCATCTCAGAGTTTTCATTGGCTGCTTTCAGCTTTAGTCACCAGGTGAATCCTCTCTCTCTGTCCACAGACGGGTGCCTCTCCCTGGGGAGGCTTTGTCTCTGTCCTCCCCCTCCAGGTGGCGATGTCCGGCTGCACGGCTTGCGTCGCCCACGTCTCCAACGGGGTCCTGCACGTGGCCAACCTGGGTGACAGCCGGGCTGTCCTGGGCGTCCAGGAGCCGGACGGGCGCTGGTCAGCGGTCAGCCTTACCAATGACCACAATGCACAGAACCCAGACGAGTTGCAAAGGATTCTGGGAGAACACCCGCCGTCGGAG
Source organism: Siniperca chuatsi (assembly GCF_020085105.1). Taxonomy (NCBI): domain Eukaryota; kingdom Metazoa; phylum Chordata; class Actinopteri; order Centrarchiformes; family Sinipercidae; genus Siniperca; species Siniperca chuatsi. Next base: position 308,676 of record NC_058043.1, read on the forward strand.
TGGAGGACGGTGGTCCGCCACGACCGCCTGCTGGGTCTGCTGCTGCCCTTTAGGGCGTTTGGCAACGTCCGCTTCAAATGGAGCACAGAGATGCTGAGTCGAGTCTACGAAACACGACCGGACGTCCTGTCTGCGGTCAGTGAGGCAGTCCGGACGCCGCCGCCACCGCACTACCTGACCCCGCCATACCTGACTGCCCAGCCGGAGGTCACTCAACACCGCATCAGACCGGCTGACAAGTTCCTGGTCCTGGCTACTGATGGACTCTGGGAGCTGATGCACCGACAGGCAGTCGTCCAGTTGGTGGGGGAACAATTGACAGGTCAGAGAACTAAGATCCTCACTACGTCTACAGTAAACTGAACATCTGAGCTGAGCCTAAACTGGACTGTGTTTGATCACACTGAAATGATACAGTCTGAATCACTGGACAGCTAGAATAAATAGATTTTAAACCTGGATCTGTTTATTTGACGGCAGTTTGGTGTTTATTCCCATGGATGAAGGGACAGCAGGAAAAGGTTTTACCTCCTGAGAACTGTGTTTTAGTTGGTGGGATAGTGAAGAGGTCTGACTGCTGAGGCTTTAGACCACCTGAAGGAACATAGTGTTATCAGGTTTGCAGCATGTCCTATTCTATCTGTTAGGAGAACTTTAAAATCAGACCAAACATGGATATGAAGCTGGTACATTCAGTTAAAGACTGGAGTTATTTGGTCAAATGTATCCTGTAGATGTGAATCAGGTTTCAGAGCAGCAGCATGTAGAAGCAGAAAAGTAGAGGACGGAGGACGGAGCCCTGAGGGACGCCACACCTCACAGGTGAACTGTTATCATTAAGATGATCTGATTAACTGACGTATGTTGGATATAATAGTCTGTGATATTGTATAGCAGTTCCTGTTTAGGTTTTAAGCACAGAAAGGAGCTGAGGTGTCAGTTATAGTGATAGAGCTGAGAGCAGTTGAAATCAATTGAAGTGTAATAGTTAAAAGCATTTTAAATTTCTAAAGTTAAGACCCTGTAGGAAGTTCCTTTGTCAGTTTGCATGTAAGCACTGAAAGTAGTTGAACTGTCAGTTGAAGCGTAATAGATTAAAGCAGTTGAAGTGGAAATGACGAAAACAGATCAAATGTCAGTGTAAGTGTAAACAGTGGAAATGTTTTTTTGCTGTACAGGCCTTCAGCAGCAGAGACCCATAATTCCCGGTGAGGGCATGACGCTGGCCGGCCTGCAGCGCCTCCTGCTGGAGAGGAGGGGGCGGGTTCTGTCAGTGCTGGAGGACCAGAACCCTAGCACCCACCTGCTCCGCCATGCCCTGGGAGATGATGGGTACGGAGCAGTGGCACCAAACCGTCTGGCTAAGATGCTGAGCCTGCCGGCAGAGGTGGCCAGGAGGTACCGCGATGACATCACCATCACTGTCATTCACCTGAACCAGCCTGACCTTTAATCAGTACACCTGCTCGTTAAACAGGCAGGTGACAAATAAGTAACTTGTGTTTTTACTTTAAACTTTGTTAAATGTTCGTCTCTCCTCTACTTCTTTTGCTCTGTGTCGTTTGATCTTAAATCAAAATAAACTTTGGGTTGAGATGCTGTTGTCGTTCCCCCTCCAAATTATGGCTTTTCTATTATTTTGTCCACCCCATTTATATCAACGAGTGCAGGCTTAAAAACAGAAACACCTGCTGGTATAACACAATACAGTTCAACAGAAGCACAAACGCAGTCCTGCACAATGATCCTACAGGTGAATCAACACAAAATGAACATTATAACCTTCATGAAGGAGGAATTACTACAGGACTGTTGACTGACTTAGTCTGAGCATATATATATATAAAACTTTGTCCTTCACCCTCCGCGGGTGGTCTCATCCTTCGAGCTCGGGTCCTCTACCAGAGGCCTGGGAGCTTGAAGGTTCTGCGCATTATCTTTGCTGTTCCTAGTACTGCACTCTTCTGGACCGAGATGTCTGGTGTTCTTCCAGGGATCTGCTGTAGCCACTCCTCCAGTTTGGGGGTCACTGCCCCGAGTGCTCCGATGACCACGGGCACCACTGTCGCCTTCACCTTCCAGGCCTTCTCCAGCTCTTCTCTGAGCCCTTGGTACTTCTCTAGTTTCTCATGTTCCTTTTTCCTGATGTTGCCATCACTTGGTATTGCCACATCAACCACAACGGCTTTCCTCTGCTGTTTGTCCACCACCACGATGTCAGGCTGGTTCGCCATTACCATTCTGTCAGTCTGGATCTGGAAGTCCCACAGGATCTCTACCACCTTTGGAGGTGTTTCCCACTTTGACCTCGGGGTTTCCAGTCCATACTCAGTGCAGATGTTCCTGTACACTATGCCAGCCACTTGGTTATGGCGCTCCATGTATGCTTTTCCTGCCAGCATCTTACACCCTGCAGTTATGTGCTGGATTGTCTCAGGGGCCTCTTTGCACAGCCTACACCTTGGGTCTTGTCTGGTGTGGTAGATCTGGGCCTCTATTGCTCTGGTGCTCAGGGCCTGCTCCTGTGCAGCCATGATGAGTGCCTCTGTGCTGTCCTTCAATCCAGCCCGCTCTAGCCATTGGTAGGACTTCTTGATATCAGCCACTTCAGTTATGTTCGGTGGTACATCCCGTGTAGGGGTTTGTCCTCCCATGATGGTCCTTCCTCCAGCACGTCTTCCTCTGTTCCCCATTGCCTGAGACATTCCCTGAGCACGTCATCTGTTGGGGCCTTATCTTGGATGTACTTGTGGATCTTGGATGTTTCATCCTGGATAGTGGCTCTCACACTCACTAGTCCACGGCCGCCTTCCTTACGGCTAGCGTACAGTCTCAGGGTGCTGGATTTGTGATGGAACCCTCCATGCATGGTGAGGAGCTTACGCGTCTTAACATCTGTGGTCTGTATCTCTTCCTTTGGCCACCTTATTATTCCCGCAGGGTATCTGATCACTGGCAGGGCGTAGCTGTTTATTGCCTGGGCCTTGTTCTTGCCATTGAGCTGACTTCTTAGGACTTGCCTTACTCGTTGGAGGTATTTGGCAGTTGCTGTTTTCCTTGTTACCTCTTCGAGGTTGCCATTTGCCTGTGGTATTCCAAGGTACTTGTAACCATCCTCAATGTCTGCTATTGTTCCTTCTGGGAGTGAGACCCCTTCTGTGTGGACTACCTTCCCTCTGTTTGTCACCATTCGACTGCACTTCTCAAGCCCAAATGACATGTCAATTGGGCTTGACAATGTCAGAGCTGTAGATCCTGGTGGTGTGGATCAGTGAGTCGATGTCCCGCTCGCTCTTAGCGTATAGCTTGATGTCATCCATGTAGAGGAGGTGACTGATGGTGGCCCCGTTCCTGAGTCGGTATCCATAACCAGTCTTGTTGATTATTTGGCTGAACCTATGCAGAACAGCAGTGGGGACAGAGCATCTCCTTGGTATATGCCACATTTGATGGATACTTGTGCAAGTGGCTTACCATTGGCCTCAAGGGTGGTTTTCCACAGCCTCATCGAGTTTGCAATGAAGTCTCTTAGAGTCCTGTTGATGTTGTACATCTCTAAGCATTCAGTGATCCATGTGTGTCCATGTGTGAGTCATATGCTTTCTTGTAATCAATCCAGGCAGTGCACAGGTTGGTGTGTCGGGCTCTGCAGTCTTGGGTGACTGTTCTGTCAACCAGGAGTTGGTGTTTGGCTCCTCTGGTTCCTCTACCAATGCCCTTCTGTGCTTTGCTCATGTATTGATCCATGTGTCCACTTATCTTAGCCGCAATGATGCCTGACATGAGCTTCCATGTTGTGGAGAGACAGGTTATTGGCCGATAGTTGGATGAGACTGTACCCTTTGTGGGATCCTTCAGGATCAGGATCGTGCGCCCTTCGGTAAGCCATTCAGGGTGCGTCCCATCTCTTAGCAGCTGGTTCATTTGTGCTGCTAGGCGCTCATAGAGTGCAGTGAACTTCTTTAGCCAGTTTATTCTTCTGGCTTCATTATCTCTCGTGTATCTCTTTAGGCGGCTGGCCAAGGCTTGGAGCCTTTGTTTGGCAGTTTCGAGTGCTTCAGGTATGGGCATCTGGTTGTACTTCTTGGGTACTTGCTTTCTCATTGCACCTCTCTCAGCTGGCTCACTTCTCTCCGGGCCTCCTTGATTTTTGCCTCCAACCTTCGTTTCCATGGTGGGTACTGTTTCTCATGGTTGCTCTTGTAGCCAAGCATCTCTAGGATCACTGCTGCTGAGGTGTATATCAGCTCATTGGTTTCAGTGATGGTTGTGGTAGGGATCGCTCTCAATGCTGCATTCAGATCTTCTAGGAGACTTTCTGATGGTTCGCTTAGCCGTTGTAATTGGCGTCGGGGTTGCCTTGTATTCATCCTCGCCATGATCTTATCTTTCAGGTCAGTCGCTGCCTCGTTCAGCGTGATTTCTCTTGGGGCTTCGTACCCAATCTCTGGTTGGGGAGCTGCTGGTTGCTCCCCTCTAAGCCACACAAAACTATTCCAGCCATGATTTGAGTGTCAGGTGACGTTAAACAACTTGCCCACGGACATTCAGCTCACTTTCTTGTTTGCCAGGATCTGCTGTTGTTGTGATGTTAGCTACAGCAGCAGGAGAGTTGTGAGCATCGCTGTCTGGAGCTGCTGTGCTGGCTCTGGGAAACCGTCTCGTCCTCTCTGGCTGTTAGCTTCGCAGCTCTGCTGGTTCAGTCTGAGGTGTGTGTTTCTTGGTTTGGGCCCAGTTGGGGGGAAATCTTATCCCTACGGCCTTCACCTCACGTGTTAATCAATAGCGAAGCCCGTTAGAGGGTGAAGCACGTACGAAATAGAAATAGTAGTTACCTGGATGTAACTCCAGTTCTATGAGTACATGCGGAGCCCTCTAACTACAAGCCCAAACGGCCCCAATTCCTGGTGGCTGTTTCCAAAGGAAGATGAGCTCCGCGGGCGCAGGCGTTAAATAGGGGGAGAGCACAGGCCAGGAGGGCAACTACTATTTTTCGTGGCTAGTTTTCAGCAACATGGCTACACACCTTCGCTTCGCAGTTCGCACTACAAGCTGGCAGTGAGGGGGCGGTGTTATGGAATTTTTTAGCTCGATGACTCTTGGTTATCCGGTTTAGATGTCATCAAATTCTTACTGGCTTGTAAAGCTGGGGTCCATCTTGTTGAGCGAGGGCTTTAGGAATGGCAGTAGTAAGCGATTTCATATTTTCACAGCTTTTATTTTACCCCTCTGAGTTTATAAAAAGCACAAAACACATTCGAAATGTATTTTCACCATATGGGACCTTTAAGATCTTTTTCAAGGCCATTTCCATTCATTTTAAGACCTCATCGCCACTTCGAGTTACTTGTGTAACCAGTATTTGACCAATAAACTTTGAACTTAGATTAAAAGTAATATATGAAACTTTGGTGAGCTTCAGTTGGGTGATGTCAACAAGCTGTTCTCTAAAGTATGGCGGTAAACCAAACCTGTTTTATCTTTCCCACAGGCAAACATCTTTGCTTGAAAAAGATCTGAAATGTTGTTTTTACTCTTCAGTCTGTATTTTGTCTGATGTCTCATTTTTGTTATTGTGAAGCATTTTGTGACGTTCTGCTCTTGAAAGACGCTGTAGAAAGAAACTTAATATATTTTCACTCTTCTCTTTCCTCCGACTGTTAGTTGATCTGATTATAAACAGACGTGTGTGAAATTAAATTTGTCTGGTTCTCACTGAGGCAAAGATTTGTAGCTCAGTGGTCGCAGATGTCCTGTTACACACAGTTAAACCACACCTTCCAGCCAATCAGAATCCAGTGCTCTCAATATAATATATAAAAAGTTCACTTCCTGTCGGCAGAATAAGACACAGCAGCTCTCAGTGACTTGAAAATAAAATTTAATCAAGGATTTTACAAAATCAAATTCTTGATTAGAAAACAGTTAAATACCAAATGGCTTCAAACCAACCAATGAGCTGACAGCATCTTCATCTTCAGCCAGCCTCCTCACAGCTCACAGAGCTCAATCATTGGATAATACTTAATACGGGTGGAACTGGGTGGAGGCCACGCCCAGAAATGCTAATGCGAATTAACAACAGGAAACAGGAAGTAAACTGGAAGGAAAAATACAAACAACGTCCCTCGTCGGCGTTCTCAGACCTGATGAACTGAAGTGAAACTGACTCGTCTGCGTCAACCAATAGGAGAGGAGGATATAAAAGGGGGGTGGGCTCTAATGTCCAGTGTCCAATCAGAGGGCAGTGTTGTTGGTGAGTCACCGTCGTGGGGGCGGGGTCAACAGCTGTGTGGCGGTGGCGGACTCTGGGAACAGGTTGTGGTAGGTGGGCAGGGGGACGTACGCCGCCGTGATCATTTTACCTGAAACAACAGGTGAGACGTCAGAGCTGCTGTCTGATTGGTCCACAGCACAGAACACAGGTGTCACGTGACAGAAAGTCTTACCAGCAAAGTATCTTCCGTGTAGAGCGTTGACGGCGGCCATGGCAGCTGGGATGGACGGACACTTGACGTAAACATTTCCCTGAAAACAAGCAGAGGTCAGAGGTCAAACTGTCAGTCATGAAACTTTACCTGAAGAGTCTCCGCTTTACAGGTTACAATATAACAGACACACACCTGTGTAAAAATACACAGATACACCGGCAGAATACCAAAGATACAGGTAAGAAACGGGACTGAGGTCAGAGGACTCGCAGTGAGGTCAGTGAGGTCAGAGGTCTCTCAGTGAGGTCAGAGGACTCGCAGTGAGGTCACAGGACTCGCAGTGAGGTCGCAGTGAGGTCAGTGAGGTCAGAGGTCTCTCGGTGAGGTAAGAGGTCTCGCGGTGAGGTCAGAGGACTCGCAGTGAGGTCACAGGACTCGCGGTGAGGTCAGAAGTCTCGCGGTGAGGTCAGAGGTCTCTCAGTGAGGTCAGTGAGGTCTCGCAGTGAGGTCAGAGGACTCGCAGTGAGGTCAGAGGACTCGCAGTGAGGTCACAGGACTCGCGGTGAGGTCAGAGGTCTCGCGGTGAGGTCAGTGAGGTCACGCAGTGAGGTCAGTGAGGTCACGCAGTGAGGTCAGAGGTCTTGCGGTGAGGTCAGTGAGGTCTCGCAGTGAGGTCAGAGGACTCGCAGTGAGGTCACAGGACTCGCGGTGAGGTCACAGGACTCGCGGTGAGGTCAGAGGTCTCGCGGTGAGGTCAGTGAGGTCTTGCAGTGAGGTCAGTGAGGTCTTGCAGTGAGGTCACAGGACTCGGAGTGAGGTCAGAGGAATCGCGGTGAGGTCAGAGGAATCGCGGTGAGGTCAGAGGTCTCGCAGTGAGGTCAGAGGTCTCGCGGTGAGGTCAGAGGTCTCGCGGTGAGGTCAGAGGTCTCGCAGTGAGGTCAGAGGTGATGTGTACCTCAGCAGAGTTCTTGTCGACGTAGATGTGAACGACTCCTCCATGTTTGTTACACTCCTCTATGACATCATGCTGGATCTCCATCTCCCAGCCAGGAGCCTCCTCACTGGGACAGACAACACAAACATGATCCATCCTGCGTTCACTGTTAGTGAAAACATTGTAAACAAAGTTTAAACTCGAGTCCTGCAATTTACAAACCTGTAACTGACCCGCACGAGTCAACACAACCTGCCCTGTTCCCAGCAAGGATCTGACTCCAGCCCTGACAATATCATCATGTATATAACACAGGAGAGCTGTCATCAGCTCCGAGCAGGTAACGCCATGTGAATAAACCGCAGTGACGTGTGCAGATTGCGGCTGTCAGCCGGTTCGCTAACATCACTTTACACACAGCTGCTTCAGTGTTTATTAATTACTGTAATCAACTCAACACCAGCAAAGTGCTCAGGGCCGGTTTCAGAGCTGTTCGTCAGGACGGACTCGCTTCTGTCTACTGAACTGTTCTCTGTGCCGCTCCTCAACTTTCTACATTTACACATCCACACAAACTTTACAGCTCAGATAAACAGGAAGTCCGGTCCGACACACAGGTGAGGAGACAGACAGGTGTGTGTACCTGCTGGGGTTGAACATGTTGGAAAGCTGGAAGCAGTGTGTGGCGAGCGGCTGAGAGGGAAGAGTCAGAGCAGTAGAGTTCATGCTCATGTTGAGAGCTGGATTCATGGCAGCTGAAACACACACACACATTTTAAAAACTTTATTTAAATCTGACAGTTAAGACGGTGCAGTCCCTCATTCGTCCAGGAGTGTTCTATCATAGAAAAGGTTTCAGTCGTAGTCACCTGGACACTGTTTTCAGAATCAAGACGTTTCGGCTCCCATCCGCCTGGGAAGAGAAGAGAACCGGGAAGAGAACTGCTTGGCCTTTCTTGATTGTTCTACACTCAGAGGAGAGGACGGAAAGCTCCAGATAGAAGTGTACAGGAAACCAACACATACGGATCAATACCTGCTCTTTGACTCACACCATCCACTACAGCACAAGCTGGGTGTAATCCGGACATTACAACACAGAGCCCAGGAAGTGCCCACCGGCTCAGAGGGGAAGAAGAAAGAGGAAAGGCATGTCCAGAGTGCACTCTCAGCCTGTGGTTATCCTACTTGGGCTATCAACAAAGTTAAAAGAGCCAAAAACAGGACAAAAGTGTAACTGAACCAAGAAGGAACGGTGTCTCCATCCCTTATGTATCTGGACTGTCTGAAAAACTACAAAGGATCTTTAGACAGCACGATGTTCCTGTCTTCTTTAAACCAGGCAACACTTTAAGACAGAAACTCGTTCACCCTAAGGACAAGATGCCCACACAGAAACAGAGCAATGTAGTTTACTCCATTCAGTGCAGTGAGGAAAACTGCAAAGAACGGTACACAGGCGAGACCAAACAGCCACTTCACAAAAGACTTTATCAGCACAGACGACACGCTAACTCAGGATTACAGAGCGCCGTGCGTTTGCATCTAAAAGCTACAAACCGCACATTTGAAGACAGCGAGGTGAAGATTCTGAGTAGAGAGAAGAGTTGGTTTGAAAGACGAGTCAAAGAAGCCATTTTTGTGAAAAAAGAAAACCCCTCTTTGAACAGAAATGGTGGTCTGAGATTCAATCTGCCCAAAGTCTATCACAGTGTATTAACACCGTGGTCAAGCCAATCACATGCTAATCAGGTACTGAACAGTGATGAGGGAGGTGCAGCCAGAAAACAATAGGCCTGATTACTGATTACTGGGCCATCATGGAAACAATTAGGTCAGTTTCAGGTGAAACTAGCTAATCAACAGATACTCAGGTAGATTCCTTCCTGAGGGCGGGGCTTATGTAACACAGAGTAGCTTAAATTTCTGAGTTCCCGTCCCATTTTTTCACAATTGAGAATGACTTCCGGATGGGAGCCGAAACGTCTTGATCCTGAAAATAGCGTCCAGACGACTACGACTGAAACCTTTTCTACGATCTGACAGTTAAACAAATATAACTTTATAGCATTTAGTTCTGTGAGCGTTTACCGGACACGGCAGCCATGGCTCCGATAGCGATCGCTCCACTCATCTGCAGAGCCTGCTGAGCAGCAGGAGGGATCTGTAGACCTGTACCTGCACACACACACACACACACACACCGGGGTCAGTCACTCTGTCTGTGAGGGTCTGCAGGTGGAGTGACTGCAGGTGGATGTGTCAGCAGGTGGATGTGGCTGCAGGTGGATGTGGCTGCAGGTGGATGTTGCAGGTGGAGTGACAGCTGGTGGAGTGACTGCAGGTGGATGTGGCTGCAGGTGGATGTGACAGCAGGTGGATGTGACAGCAGGTGGATGTGACAGCAGGTGGATGTTGCAGGTGGATGTGTCAGCAGTATAAAGCGCCCTCTCACCCTCAGCGAGTCGGGCCATCAGCTGCAGCCGTCCGGTGGTCCCGAGGTCGATGCCGGTGCGTTCGAGCTCGTCGCTGTCGAGGAAAGACGAAGCCGTGGAGGCGTCGGCCCGCTCCGTCACATGACCCACCTTCATGGGTCGACCCGCCAGCTCGAAGCCGTTCAGCTGCTCCAGAGCTTTCTTAGCACACTCTGCATCTGCAAACTGACACACAGACAGGTCAGAGAGACAGACAGGTCAGAGAGACAGACAGGTCAGAGAGACAGGTCAGACAGACAGGTCAGACAGACAGACAGGTCAGAGAGACGGACAGGTCAGACAGGTCAGAGAGACAGACAGGACAGAGAGACAGGTCAGACAGACAGGTCAGACAGACAGACAGGTCAGAGAGACGGACAGGTCAGACAGGTCAGAGAGACAGGTCAGACAGACAGTTCAGAGAGACAGGTCAGACAGACAGGTCCACCTGTACAGAATGGAGGCGTGTCTCCCAGGTGTAACACCAGGAACGTAAACAAACTGCTACTTCGGACAAACTAACCCAGAGAAGTTGGATCCATTAATGTAAATGGACGAGACAGATATTAGTATAATATTAAACACTTTCCAGCCAGTAGATGCTTTAAAAACAAACTAAACAACGCTTAAAGCAGTAAATCAGTCCGTATTGATCTGTATTGATCTAAATGAATCACTGGTCGTCATGGTATCTGTTGTCCACGGCTGCTTTATTCTGTAAAGTTTGTCCTTCGGTTCATTAAATCCCTGCAGACACCTGAAGGCAGCAGGACACGCGTGTTGATAAATCTGCAGCCTCTGATTGGACGAGTGACATCACACACCGTTCACCTTCATTAACAAATAATTGACAAATAATCAGAGGATTAATTAAAGAATGAGTCATTAATCATGACACCGATGAAGACGAAGAACTCACAGTGATGAAGCCGTAGCCTTTAGAGCGTCCAGTCTCGCTGTCCATCATCAGCTGGATGCTCTCGATCTGTGGAAGAGCCGACAGACGCTTCTTTTACTGCGCTGCATTTATCACTTCAGCTCCTTTCAGATCAATAATACCAAGTATTATCAAATAATATAAGCTCCACCGGCTGCAACACGAAGGTGATGAACGCAGTAATGCATCAATAATTATAATAATACGTTTATTTTCATGTTAATACTTTTGTTCTTTTACTTTAGTACAGGGTCTGAGTACTTCGTCCAGCACTGTGTATACTTCCGTCTGTGTGCATTTTTATCCCATTACTGCATCTTACTAACTCGACGTCTTCTCTCTCCCGTAGTTCTGTGCTTTCTCGTTTCTCTCCTCTCTCCTTCTGTCGCTTTCAGCAGGTATTTCTGCCTCCGGAGCTGCAGAGTCTGGATCTGTGGTTGTGGGCCACCTGCTGCCCCCGTGTTCCTGCAGAGTCTGGATCTGTGGTTGTGGGCCACCTGCTGCCCCCGTGTTCCTGCAGAGTCTGGATCTGTGGTTGCGGGCCACCTGCTGCCCCCGTGTTCCTGCAGAGTCTGGATCTGTGGTTGCGGGCCACCTGCTGCCCCCGTGTTCCTGCAGAGTCTGGATCTGTGGTTGCGGGCCACCTGCTGCCCCCGTGTTCCTGCAGAGTCTGGATCTGTGGTTGTGGGCCACCTGCTGCCCCCGTGTTCCTGCTCGACAACTGCTGCTACAGTGGTTGTTATTGGCTCTGTTGCTAATACTGTCATTATTACTCCTATAGCTGTCATTTCTATTATTAATATTAACGCTATAATTACTAGTCTTTGCTTTGTGCCTCCCCCTCTCAAAACCTAACACGGCGGCATATATATATGTGTGTGTGTGTGTGTGTGTGTGTGTGTGTGTGTGTGTGTGTGTGTGTGTGTGTGTGTGTGCATGCGTCTAACCCGTCCAAACGGCTCAAAGATTCCTCTCAGCATCTCCTCGGTGATGTTGAAGTGCAGAGAGCCGACGTACAGCCTCATCGGTCCTGATGTTCCCTTCTGCAGGTTGTTGGCAGCTGCTGCTGCACGGTTCTTCTCTGCCTGCACACACACACACACACACACACACACACACACACACACACACACACAGGTCAGAAACCTCCCTTCTCACATCACCAGCAGTTAAACTCATGGATCTGCTGACAAGCTTTATGGAGATGCTGATTTCCTTTTCCAGCAAGACTTGGCACCTGTCCACAGTGCCAAAACTACTAGTGACTGGTTTTGCTGACCATGGTATTGCTGTGCTCGATTGGCCAGCCAACTCGCCTGACCTGAACCCCAAAGAGACTATCCGTCCCCCCGTATCGGTCTGCTCGGGTCACTTTCTTCGTCAGCACTACGTTTTATAAAGTCGCCCACAAAACACAACTCCCGTTCAGGACTTTTTCACCTGCGAATCAGTCTTCACAGCAGCAGCTGAGCCTGCGTTGTTGTGCCTGACGTAGCTGATCGAAACCAACGTGGCACCAACAGGTGTGTTCACTGTTGCTTTACCTGGTCCACGGTTGTAAAATATCCACGTCTGCGTCTTCTAACATAATACCTGTTAAAGTTTCTCTGCAAACACTCGCTCGCAGGCCGTTAATATACCCGGGCGCCACCGTGTCATCTGCTCGCCCTTTACAGAGACGACTGATCAAACTATTTAGAACGAATATTGGTCGATTGTGATCGGAGCACCCTTAGAAAACTTTATTACAGTTGAATGATATTTTTTCCCTTTCAAGGGAATTAGCAGCAACATTAGAAACAGAACGGGGCGAACGCGTCGTCTTTTTGCTGAAAAAAATAAAATAAAAATCACAAACAACCAACAGAACCCGGCACAATTAGCTATAAACCCTTTTCTTCCCTTTGTCTATCCTGGCTACTCATTCGTGCTTTCACAAAAGTCATCTTAATCTGATTGAGTAATCTACCACTGGCAGTTCAGTCATGACCAGTTCGTCGCTCATCCGTTTTCGCTCCTTCTTACTAGGCGGGTCAACATTAGTGACATGGCATGCTTGTAGCCTATGCGAGAGTGATAGATAGGGAGGTGTATCACGCTTGGCCCGGCGCTCCAGGTGCATAAAAACTATATCATAGGTGGATTTTGAGATGACGGAGCACACAAGGCTCAAACTCAGAGATTCAGCTGGGATAAATCCACACCTTTGTTGCTCGGTAAACCCAAGCCCTTTCAAGGTCATGATTTTATTTATTTATTGTTTTTTAAATCTAAGCACTTTCAAGTACTTTCCAACCCTGGCCCCAAGTATTTCCGAGTGTGTGTGTGTGTGTGTGTGTGTGTGTGTGTGTGTGTGTGTGTGTGTGTGTGTACCTGTGAGGCCTGTACGATGATGGGAACTCCCAGCAGCCTTTGCCCCGTCAGCCCGATGGCCAGAGGAACTGAACTGGCCTCCACAAACTCGATGTAGGCGATGCCCTTTGACCTGCGGGAGTTCCTGTCAGAGATCATCCTCACATCCCGAACCTGCAGACGGACCACAGCGGCTGTTACCACGGCAACCGCCAACAGCATCAGCACCACCAACACAGCACACTTCATCCTGATGGTGTCAGATTCCCCCTGAACCACAGACATTTACTGGCTTTTATTTTCGTCTTTTAAGATGAAATGTCTGTTTTCAACCATCTCTGCTGTGGTGCATTCAAGGACACTCCAACATCTGAGTACATTAGGTCACCTTTCAAACAGCACTGCAGTGACAACATCAAACTGACAACACAAGCCAACATGGACTCTTTCAGAAGAACAATATGAGTTTCAGTTTTTTGTGAGGTCATTTTCTGCATTAAAAATGTTTCTGTTTAGGAGTCGACTCTCAGACCGACCAGGGACGACCGCTGAGGTCCTGTTGGGTACCAGGGCCGACCCCTACGGTCCTGTCCGGTACCAGGGCCGACCCCTGCGGTCCTGTCCGGTAGCAGGGCCGACTCTGATACTGATACTAACCAACATGTCCTGCTGCTTCACACTAAGATCCCATCATATCCACCTGGTTTTAACACGTGAGCTGTATTTGTTACATTACCTGCATAGAAACATCTGATCCTCAGGCCTTTACATTTAGTCCTGGTGTTAATAAGAGTTCTCATTATTCTGCTGCTCTGTGATCAGATCTCAATATGTAGAGGAGTTAGAGCTGGTGGACGAATCAACACACATGGTGAGTCGCAGGTCCAGGGACTTGCTGGGTGGATGTTTTTATTACCACACTGTACAGGTGTCATTAACACCTGACTGAGATCTGGTCACAATGTGTTTGGCTGCTTTTACACCTGTTACAGATCACATGTTAATACCTGACTGAGATCTGGTCACAATGCGTTTCACCAGTGAGAGGCTTTTATTGTAAAGCAGCTACAGGAAGTTTAAAGAGTTTATCGTCGAGCTTTGTTAGCGGTGCGGTTCTTCAGTAAAAACAGGTGTACACAACAACACGTGGACACACTGGTCAGTGTTTACCTTCCCCACAGCAGAGAAGAAGTCCTCCAGGTCTCGAGGTCGTATCCGGGCTGCCAGCTGCATACAGAACACCGTCCGGGCATCTCGCTCCTCTGGAGTCAGGTTATCTATCGGCTGCCTGCGCGTGCAAACACACACACAATCAGCCTGCATGCTTTGCTGTTGTACATTAACATTTAGTCATAAACTCTCTCACCTGATTGGACTCTTCTCCTTCTTGAAGGGACTTTTACTCTTCGACCGCCGACGGCTGGAAACAGACAGACAGTCAGAGGTTTGTACTCGAGTCTCTATTGTTCTGGCGTTCTACACTGTAAATACTTAACTCAGTGTCAGAGAACCAAGTCTTTATTTAAATAAGAGACCTTTATTTTTAATTTCCCCTGTTACTACAAACGCAACTCATCCTCCATGTCTTATTGTTGTCTTGATTAATTCAGTAAAAACGTTTCCACAGCACTAATTCATCAGTAAAACGAGTCAGGCGCTCACTTTTTCCCCGAACGATGTTAAGCTACCAAAAACAAAACACTTCCTCCAGAAGTTTCACATGAAAAGTCTTGTAGCCTTCTTTGTATACATAGGCTTTTAATGTGAAAAAACATCAGGAAGTGTTAATTTCTGTTGACAGTAGCTTAACATGGTTCACTACTAGCTTACAGCTGGCGCTGCTAGAGAACTGGATACGTGCCGCCGCTCAGCCTCGCAGCCCAGTGGCCACTCGCGGTACTGCAGCGAGAAATCCCCCCACAGGCCGCCATTTTAAAAGAGACGTCTGTAAAACTGTTGACGGGAAAACTCGAACTGCAAAAAGAGTCAATTACGACTCTTTCTACTATGAATTTTTGATCCATGGAGGTTTTATATTTGTACAACTTTCCTAAAGCCGAGAAAAGCGATTTAAAAGTCTATGACGTCATCACAATGTAAAGGCTATGGGCCAGCGGGAGAAACGCTGCTGCGTATATTCAGAGGGCCGGAGACCCGGAAGTAAACCCGGGAGCTAGAAAACGTTTTTGCCGTATTCGCCAGGCGAGCAGTTCTCATTGGAATGAATAGGCGCCATCTTGGGGTCCGGTATCCAGCTCTGACAATACATCCGTGGATTACAGCTGGATCTATGATCGATCAAACGCAGGTGAAGCTGATCACAAGCAGCAGGTGTCAAACTACTCAACGACCTCACTTCCTGTGCAGACAGGAAGTAAACAGACAGTACATCCTGGTTTCTGGACAGAGTTACTCACTGCTTGTGGTGGTCTCTGTAGCGCCCCCCCCTCTCTCTGCTGCCGCGGCGCTCTCTGCTGCGACTTCTTCGTTTGTCTCTGCTGCGGCTGCGTTTACGCTCTCGACTCCGGCTCCTCTTCCTGTCTCGACTCCTGCTGCGCTTCCTGTCACGGCTGCGCTTCTTCCTGTGGGACACACACAGCGGCCAATCAGAGCACAGCCTGACACAGAGACACGTTAACTCGCAGGCCTGCAGCTCAGCTGATCAGAGGTCAGACACGTGAGGCTGGAGCTTCTGTTCATAAACCTCAGTCACTGCGGAACAGTGAGACAGATGGATGCAGCAACACCTTCAGCATCTGTTTGTACACCAACACCTCCGCCTGCTCCACCTTCAGTTGACCTGTTCATAAGAACAGTTTCAGCGACTGTGCTGCAACACGGTCCTCCAGCAGAACAGCTGTGGATATTTATAGCTCCTGGATCATGAATTCATCAGCTGCGAACCGTCAGTCGTCGTTTTTAAACATCAGAAAGACGATCGATGGTTCATTAACGGAGCTCGTACTGAAACAGACTTTACAAAGTGCTTCACGGTTCAGCGTCAACTGGGAAATAAAGTCTCACGTGTCAATAAAAAGGATCACAGCCGTCAGAAGTCTTTTCAAACCACGTTTATGAACGGAGGTTCCACGACGACGGAGATTTATAAAACAGAACCAGGCGAACACACAGAGTTTTCTGTATCCGAGCCTGGAAGAAGAGTTCCCCGTGGAGACAAACGGCTCAGTCGGTCGCTCACAGACTGCAGTTTGTTATTAACCTGCCAATGTTTTACTTATAGTTTCTTTACTCTGTTCAGGACACACCGAGTGTAAACACACGTCTAGTTTCTGAACACAGACTCATCGGGACGTCGTGTGGTTCACATACGTCTAAATAAGAACCCAACGTCTGGTGTTGCTGTTAATAACTGTTTTAAGCAGCCTTTAACAAATTTCCCATAATCCCACAGTCTATGCAAGATATGTTTTTGGTCATCAGAAACCAGAGCGCGCCGACAAACACCACAGGTCTGATTACTGGTCTTTAACACATTTAAGGGTTTATTCTTAAAAAGGGATATTATCACTTATTTATACATTAGCTCAAAAACACAGCGAGGCTCAGCCGCTCTGACAGACGGACAGGTGTGCTTACCTCTTGCTGCGTTCCTCCTGTCCGTTGGGGCTCGGGGCCTTGGTGTCCTCCTAAGCAGGGTCGACAGAGAACAGCATGAGGAGGCGGAGGCAACATTCGGGAGGGGGGGGCAAGAGAGAATATAAACACAATGTAATGAGTCAAACAGACTGTTCTGGGGGGAGGGGGTCAGAGGTCAGAGGTCAGAGGTCAGTCAATCCCAGGCTCTGTGTGTGTGTGTGTGTGTGTGTGTGTGTGTGTGTGTGTGTGTGTGTGTGGGGCGGAGCTCCGGCAGCACACAGACACTCCACAGTCCAGCTCTTCTTCAGCCGGGTGGATGCTGTGCTGGTTTTTGGTGCTGGGACTCCTCTGAAGGGCCCTGAAGCAGACAGGAGTCTTAGTCACTCAACTCAGCCCAAAACCAGAACCAAGGACAAACCCTCCAAACTAAAGCTCAGACACCCCCTCACCTGTTCGGAGACCACACCTGTCGGTTTGACATGTTTCAGTGCTTCAGCATCGGATCAGCTTCTGTCCTCCAGGTAGCTTCACACTCAGGTAACAACAGAGTCAAGTCTCCTCGTTCGCTGTTTTAACATTAACTGACACTCAGAAGCACGACATCATCCTCTGATCAAAGAAACCCGCAGCTTTAAAGGTTGCGTGTTACCTCCACCTGCAGGTCAGTGGGATAATGTGAAACCGCTGGTAGGACAGGTTGTCGGATCCTCGTGCACTCGTGTAACACGAGCTCCACGCTGCCGCTACGGGAAACTCCACAGGAGGCGTCGCAGCGGCTCATATCTACACCTCCAGCCTTGCTCCTGCTGCGCAGTGCTGCTGCTGCTGCGTTACAACGCACCTGGCCGGCGGCTCTCACCTGGTCGGCGCTCACATTGCATTTGCATGAAGTTGCCAACACACAGGTGACCTACACAGCAGTACTGTACCTGAACACGACAACCTGCACAGCTGCAAACATCTCATCCACACCTGGAGACGTGTTTGTGTCCGTCTCTCAGGTGGACGGTGACATCATTCTTAAAGATGAAGATGATTTTCCACTTCAGCGTGTTCCCAGGTGTTTCCAGGTGTTCCCAGGTGTTGCGGAGTTCTACTGCGTATGTTTTAAAGTATATGAAGCCTTCAGGGCCTTAGGAAGAGGTGCATTGTGGGTAGGAGGAAGAATGAATCAAACAGACTACAGAGCTCTGACTGGCAGGTGTGGAAGCTACCTGGAAGGAAGGACATGAAAATGATCAGCAGGTATCAGAGTCTGATTCAACGGACTGAAACATGTCAAACACACCTGCGCGGTGTCTGTTACCTGTCACACTAAAGTGACCTCACACCTGTAAACTTCCTGCAGAGCCGCAGAGAGAACTGTGACGCTTCGCTCGGACAGAACTCACCTGCATAAGCCCCGCCCACCCCGTCTGACCTCGGACCAGATCAGACCAGGTCTCTGCTCAGGTCTGACCCTCGCTCCTCCTCAGCTCTGTCTTCTGACCATTCTGACTCCCAGCTCAGAGTTGGGATTCAGAATGGTGCTTATGCTAAGCTAACGGCTAACTACGACGCTAGCAGCCATGCAGAGCGATGTTGCCTTCCCATGATCCTCCTGTCTGACTCTCTCTAACACTTCATCTACCAGAATCCTCAGCTCGTGGTGGAGTGGGGGGTGTGGGCCAAAACCAGGCGGCAGTTTACAGTTACCAAGGCAACCACAGTCATGTTACCATGGGGACCACAGTACAGCAATGCATGATGGGGGCTTTTTACTACCTTCATGTTTGTGACAGATCACACTGGCATTCAGGGGAGTAGAGGTGAGAAATCGTTAGGCAAGTCTACAAAGAGAGATAGACGGGCATTTATTCATGACAGTCTGTGAAGGAACGCCATCATCATCATCATCATCATCATCAGCATCATCAGCATCATCATCATCAGCATCATCATCATCAGCATCAGCATCAGCCCGACTCTACTGCTCAGAGGAAACAGGAAACAGCCTGCAGTCAGCTGTGATCGCAGACCGACCTCCGGCACAAACACGCTCCAAGTACCTGAACGCAAAGGACGACACCTGGCCCGGCCGCCACTGACACGAGCGCAGCTCGAAGCGTCGGCGTCCTTACAGAGCAGGTTTGTGCCGTTAGTCTCGTTCATCTATCGGACTGATCTAACGTTAGACTTCATCTGATGGTGGTTAACCTCCTCACTGTTCTTCTTCACGTGTTCGGCGAGAAGAACGCACGCTGAAACCGTTTATTTTATTGCACTAATGCTGAAACGACTTGTTCAGTATCCAATAGGAGAGCGGATCCGCAGTGCGGCTGTTCCGATTGGGCCTGATGGCGCCGTCAGACCGAGGTCTGCTTCCTGTTGTGAAGCCCCGCCTCCTTCGCTTCACACAGAGTTCAGTCTGACTGAACTTTGAACTGAAACGATCAATCGATTATCAATAAAAGGTGCTGATTATTTTCTATCGTCATTTAATCGACGTTTTCCAGACGGAGGAACCGCGGACTGCCTTACAGTAACGTCACCACGGCAACACACCTGCAGTCAGCTGTTAGTCTCTGACGTTATGTGGTTGGAAAGTTGTTTCTAAGAAATCCCGTTTGTGAGTTCACCTGAGCTTACCTGAGCTCACCTGAGTTTACCTGAGCTCACCTGAGTTTACCTGAGCTCACCTGAGCTCACCTGAGCTCACCTGAGTTTACCTGAGTTCACCTGAGCTTGTGAATGTTGTGTGATTCTGGAACCAGAACATCCCGACAGTCACACAGTAAATGTGACAGCGACACCCTGCAGTCCAGAGAGCGGACCTGAGAGGACCACGTTCAGATGGTCTGCATGTCTGTCCTGATCTGGTTTCATATGAACGTGGATCTGATCAGTTAACGAGAGCTGTGTGAGGAGCAGTAGAGTCCGGCTGAGTCTCAGTAACAGAGGACGGACCGAGTCTCACCTTCCTGTACGGAGCCTCCAGCATCGCCTCGATGTCCAGGTCATCCGCCATCCTGCTGGTCTGCACACACACACACACACACACACACACACACACACACACACACACACACACACACACACACACACACACACACACACACACACACACACACACACAGAGACACACACAGAGACACACACACACACACACACACACACACACACACACACACACACACAGAGACACACACACACACACACACACACACACACACACACACACACAGACACACACACACACACACACACACACACACACACACACAGACACACACAGACACACACACACACACACACACACACACACACACACACACACACACACACACACACACACACACACACACACACACACACACACACACACACACACACACACACACACACACACACACACACACACACACACACACACACACACACACACACACACACACACACACACACACACACACACACACACACACACACACACACACACACACACACACACACACACACACACACACACACACACACACACACACACACACACACACACACACACACACACACACACACACACACACACACACACACACACACACACACACACACACACACACACACACACACACACACACACACACACACACACACACACACACACACACACACACACACACACACACACACACACACACACACACACACAGAGACACACACACACACACACACACACACACAGAGAGACACACACACACAGAGAGACACACAGACACAGAGACACACACACAGACACACACACAGACACAGAGACACACACACACACACACACACACACACACACACACACACAGAGACACACACACACACACACACACACAGAGACACACACACACACACACAGAGAGACACACACACACACAGAGACACACACACACACAGAGACACACACACACAGAGACACACACACACACACACACACACACACACACACACACACACACACACACACACACACACACACACACACACACACACACACACACACAGAGACACACACACACACACACACAGAGACACACACACACAGTAAAAACAGCTGTAATCCAGTTTCAGTTTAAACCAGAAACTCGTTAAAAGAAAACGTGACTCGCTGCCAGAACGCGAGCTGATTGGCTGATGGAGGCGAACAGCTGGTGGAGCTGATCCTCCAGCCGCTGCCGTTAAAGCGTCGCAGAAGAAGAAGAGGACGCGGCGAGGTGACGTCATGGGAAACCATGTGGAAACATGACGCTTCATGTGTTCATGTGAGGAAGGCTCCGGCCTCCTCATCCTCCACTCACCTGATGCTCTCAGCTCCTCCTGTTCATCATTATCACTGCCGTGTTTACACTGAAGACACCTGTGCAGGTCAGGGACAGGTCAGGGACAGGTCAGGGACAGGTCAGCTACCCTACCTGTCTGCTCTCACCTGTAGAGCTGCAGAGTTCTGCATGTCTCTGATGTAACGGGACTACATGGCGCTCAAAGCTGAAACTACAAAACGTCAGCAGCGTCTGTTCGCTGACGTGCTGACGCGCTGCCGCTGAAGATGATCCGCAGGTGTGAGGTGAGCAGCTCAGGAGGAAGTATCCTGCACAAATAAAACCGAATCACTGATGCAGGTACAGACCCTCCGGTCCACGTCATCACAACACTCAGCTGATCAGGTACTGGTCCTGGACTGCTACCACACAGACAGGAAGTGAACGCTCAACCGGAAGCGGACGCCAAGCTCAACACTCAGCGGCTGAAATAACGTCAGCAGGTGTCATGAGTTCCCCTCGGTCCGCTGAACAGGTGACACCTGACAGCTACTCGGACAACATTAGCTGTTAGCTAAACACACCGGACAGTCAGCATTAAACTCCCGTCAGTGTGTCGGTCTGGTGCTGTGACCTCAGCCTGTCTGATTTCAGGTGAACAACACCTGAGACCTCCGTGGCTAGCGGCTAGCGGCTAGCTCCGAAGGCTGTCAGTCCGGGGCAGCTGGCCGCAGCCGAGCAGGCATCTACCGGCGGAACACCGAGTCAGAGGGGGGTCTTACCTGGATACTCCGCGGCTCGGTAACAACCAGCAGACTGCCGCTCTGTCCGGTTCACGGCCGCTCCTCACTCGTTGCCCGCGCGACGCGACTCCATGCTCCAAATGGCGCATGCAGGGAGCCCGGCTGTTATCGCGAGACCGAACTGCGGCGAGATCATAACACAGTAGTAATAATGCTAATTAATCAAATCAGACAGCTTTCATACACAAGCTGCAGCTGAGCTGAGGACATGAACCACGGGAGGGTCCCACCAGTGACTGACCATATTTATTTATATAGATATATATCTGAGATATATATATATATATATATATATATATATATATATATATATATATATATATATATATATATATATATATATATATATATATATATCTATATATATCTATCTATATATATATATATATATAGATATAGATAGATATAGAGATATATATAGATATATATATATATATATATAGATATAGATATATATATATAGATATATATATATCTATATATATATATATATATATAGATATATATATAGATATATATAGATATATATAGATATCTCTCTCTCTCTCTCTATATATATCTATATATATCTATATCTATATATATATATATATATATATATATATAGATATATATATATATATATATATATCTATATATATATATAGATATATATATACAGGGAGTGCAGAATTATTAGGCAAATGAGTATTTTGACCACATCATCCTCGTTATGCATGTTGTCTTACTCCAAGCTGTATAGGCTGGAAAGCCTACTACCAATTAAGCATATTAGGTGATGTGCATCTCTGTAATGAGAAGGGGTGTGGTCTAATGACATCGACACCCTATATCAGCTGTGCATAATTATTAGGCAACTTCCTTTCCTTTGGCAAAATGGGTCAAAAGAAGGACTTGACAGGCTCAGAAAAGTCAAAAATAGTGAGCTATATTGCAGAGGGATGCAGCAGTCTTAAAATAGCCAAGCTTCTGAAGCGTGATCATCGAACAATCAAGCGTTTCATTCAAAATAGTCAACAGGGTCGCAAGAAGCGTGTGGAAAAACCAAGGCGCAAAATAACTGCCCGTGAACTGAGAAAAGTCAAGCGTGCAGCTGCCAAGATGCCACTTGCCACCAGTTTGGCCATATTTCAGAGCTGCAACATCACTGGAGTGCCCAAAAGCACAAGGTGTGCAATACTCAGAGACATGGCCAAGGTAAGACAGGCAGAAAGTCGACCGCCACTGAACAAGACACACAAAAGCGTCAAGACTGGGCCAAGAAATATCTCAAGACTGATTTTTCTAAGGTTTTATGGACTGATGAAATGACAGTGAGTCTTGATGGGCCGGATGGATGGGCCCGTGGCTGGATTGGTAAAGGGCAGAGAGCTCCAGTCCGACTCAGACGCCAGCAAGGTGGAGGTGGAGTACTGGTTTGGGCTGGTATCATCAAAGATGAGCTTGTGGGGCCTTTTCGGGTTGAGGATGGAGTCAAGCTCAACTCCCAGTCCTACTGCCAGTTTCTGGAAGACACCTTCTTCAAGCAGTGGTACAGGAAGAAGTCTGCATCCTTCAAGAAAAACATGATTTTCATGCAGGACAATGCTCCATCACACGCGTCCAAGTACTCCACAGCGTGGCTGGCAAGAAAGGGTATAAAAGAAGAAAATCTAATGATACGGCCTCCTTGTTCACCTGATCTGAACCCCATTGAGAACCTGTGGTCCATCATCAAATGTGCGATTTACAAGGAGGGAAAACAGCACACCTCTCTGAACAGTGTCTGGGAGGCTGTGGTTGCTGCTGCACAGATCAAAACACTGACAGAATCCATGGATGGCAGGCTTTTGAGTGTCCTTGCAAAGAAAGGTGGCTATACTGGTCACTGATTTGTTTCTGTTTGGTTTTTGAATGTCAGAAATGTATATTTGTGAATGTTGAGATGTTATATTGGTTTCACTGGTAAAAATAAATAATTGAAATGGGTATAAATTTGTTTTTTGTTAAGTTGCCTAATAATTATGCACAGTAATAGTCACCTGCACACACAGATATCCCCCTAAAATCTATATATAGATATATATAACTTTCCAACCCATATCAGCTCATCATTTAAATGCAGTATATAATACACAGTAACATTAATAATACAAGGATATGAAGTATATGTCACAGTAATCGAAAAGAATACTATGATGTGGTATATACTATAAAAACAATAGTATTTATTAAAGTGATATAATTCATATAAAGCAATGTGCGTGTGTTAATGTGCCACTAACACCTTCACTAAAGACTCCCATATAACAGTAAATCCTATATTATGGTATATATAATGGAGACAGGCAGATTACAGGTAACCTGACATCATCTGGACGTACATGTAATGTGTGTAATGCAGCGCGGGGAAACGGAAGGTGAAAGGTGCATGCAGGTGTTTAAAAACTACAGGAAGTTAGTTATTGTAGTTTCACACTCCTCCTCGGAGTCATAACTCAGATCTGAAGTGTCATTTAGTGAAAGGACGTATACGGAGCTTCAGTCGGACGGGACGTACACATGACGTCATATAATATCACAAAACCTGCTCTGCATGTTGACTGACGTCACAGTGATGTCACCAGGTAGCAGGTTAAGGGCTGATGTCACACAGTGATGTCACCAGGTAGCAGGTTAAGGGCTGATGTCACAGTACGTGATGTCACCAGGTAGCAGGTTAAGGGCTGATGTCACAGTACGTGATGTCACCAGGTAGCAGGTTAAGGACTGATGTCACAGTACGTGATGTCACCAGGTAGCAGGTTAAGGACTGATGTCACAGTACGTGATGTCACCAGGTAGCAGGTTAAGGGCTGATGTCACAGTACGTGATGTCACCAGGTAGCAGGTTAAGGTAAACAAGCTCTCAAGTCGTCTTCTCTGCACAACGTTAATCAGGAAACAGACTCCAGTGTGTCACAGTCGGCCATGTTTTTTATTTATGTTTGGCGCTGTGCAGCTGGAACGCAGCATTAAAGGGACAGTTCACCCTCACACGGGGGGACATGTCGTCCATCTTTATAAACAGTCCGATGTATCGAGACAAACAGGTAAACATGGAGGACGTGTTGAGTTTGCAGTTTGACTCTCTGAAACATCGTCACATATAAAATAGGAACATTCGAAATAAAGAGCTCTAATATCTTCACGGCCTCCATGTTGTCTCCTTGTGACATCATCAGTCTCCTTGTGACATCATCAGTCTCTTTGTGACATCATCAGTCTCTGAAGTCTCCTGTCGGCCAATCAGATGTCGTCCTGCTCCGTTCGTTCTCTGGAGGAAACCCACCTGCTGACGATCACTTCCTGTCGAGAGAAAACATCTTCACTGCGTTTCCTGTGTTGTTTGATCAAACTTTATTAACACAATACATTTAACAATAATAATAATGATCAGAAGAGATGATTACAGCTTATTTCTGCAACAAACAGTTCATTTAACGAACCGATCAGTCGATCAATCGTAATCAGAAACTATTCTGATTGTCAGTTAATCATTTCAGTCATTTATCGATCTCTGCTGTCAGTTTCTGGGTTTTGGACAAAATGAGACGTTTGCAGACGTCAACTTGGACGTTTTTCACAGTTTTCTGATGTTTTATCGTCAATCGATTGAGTAATAATAATGATCAGCAGGTAATCAATTAGAATCCCTTTTAGTTGCAGCCCTGATGGAACTAAATGCTGCTTTTGAAGCTGAAACTAAAGAATTCTTGTCTCTTCAGAACAGCTAATCGATTATCTGACTCATCGATTGTCTGACCCATCGATTGTCTGACTCATCGATTGTCTGACTCATCGATTGTCTGACTCATCGATTGTCTGACTCATCGATTATCTGACTCATCGATTATCTGACTCATCGATTATCTGACTGATCGATTATCTGACTGATCGATTCAGCCCCCCAGCTGCTTCCTGTTGTTTCTGACTGACTGCAGTTTGTTACCTGAACCTTCAGTCTGCTCAGACAGACAGGTGAGTCCAGCTCGGCCTCCGATAGGTCGGCTGGATAGATGATGTAACACAGCATCAGCTCCTGTAAAACAAACACGGTGAAAACACTCGAATCAGCTCTGACCTGGCGGAGTCTGGCGACTCGTTACCTTGGAGACGTTGGAGGTGATCCTGCTGAGAGCCGCCAGAGAACGCCACGAGAACGGACGCAACGCAGAGCCCCTGAACGCATCATCAACCCGCTCAATCACCACCGAATAACTACAGGAAGAGCAGAGGGACAAGGTTCTTCTTCAAGAGCGACTTCTTTCAACTTCAGCTTGAGGGTCCTCATAGGGATAGAAGTACACACACGTGTGTGTGTGTGTGTCTGTGTGTGTGTGTGTGTGTGTGTCTCTGTGTGTGTGTGTGTGTGTGTGTGTTACCTGGCGTGGTAGAAAGGTGGGCCTTTCCTGTACAACACTGAAAACAGAAAAGTGAATCATATAAAATGTGACATTCACAACAAACACGTCTCACTTCAGGCTCCGCCTCCTGCGTTCTGATGATTGACAGCTGTCAATCATGTGCTGTCACATGTCAGACGCAGACACTGGAGGATCATGGTCCCAGTTTCATACTGGTTTCTGACTCTCTCTTCCAGAGAAACCTCCTGAACATATGTTCCAGTTTACGAGTCAACGAAGAGCACCTGAACACACCATCGGTCTCTGATAGGTACACCTTCACAGGCCACGCCCCCTGGAGGTGGAGCCTGAAGTGGAACACACCTGTGTGTGTGTGTTTGTACGAGTGCGTGTCTTACTGAGGTCGACGCCGTACTTGGCCCCGCCCCCTCCTTTAGGGACCCACCCCCTCCGCAGTGCCTGCGACAGTGCTGATCGGGCTGCGACGGAACTTCCTCCACAGCTGGATAACTGACAGCGGCTCCTGACCAATCACAGGAGAGGACACGAATGAGGGCGAGTTTCGCAGCGACACACACGCACACACGGAACTTCCTCCACAGCTGGATAACTGACAGCGGCTCCTGACCACACACACAGGAGAGGACACACACATGAGTTTCACAGCGACACACACACACACACACAGAGTTTTATTAAACACACACAGAGACACACACACACACACACACACACACACAGAGACACACACACACACACACACACACACACACACACACACACACACACACACACACACACACACACACACACACACACACACAGACACACACACACACACACACACACACACACACACACACACACACACACACACACACACACACACACACACACACACACACACACACACACACACACACACACACACACACACAATGTGTTTCTCTCGCTGTCTTGTTTCAATAAAGTTCTTCCAAATCTACGGTACACTGCTTCACTGTTTAAACGCTGGACAAACAGACAGGCAGACAGTTACCTGGTGCAGGTAGACAGACAGGCAGCCCAGGCTGTAGACCAGGAAGAAGGCCTGTAGGTACAGACAGACAGACAGACAGCTGATGAAGTGCAGTTAAAAGCTACCTGCTGTCCAGGTACCAAGGTGATGGACAGGCGAGACACAGGTGATGGACAGGTGATGGACAGGTGATGGACAGGTGAGCCCTTTAATATCCTTCAGCTCTCTGTAGAAACCTGATCAAACGTTCAGCTGTTTACATCACTGTACTTTCTGATTCTGGCTTCTTCTCCATGGCAACAGCAGCCGAGGCTCATGGGTAATGTAGTGTTTATAGACAGAAACACGCTGTAAATAATCCAAACTGGTGGTGAGAACATGAACCTGCGCGATGGTTAGTGGGAGTGCTGGTGTGTTACCTCCTCCAGACTGAGCTGCAGGTACTCTGTGAGAGAGAGCGGAGTCCGCCGGACCTGCCCGACCCCCCCACGCACCTGCAGACACACACACCTGATTACTACGCTTTGCAGACTGCCAGCTGTTTGTTGTTGACAGACTGTCAGCTGTAGAGTCCTGAAGACTCACCTCACTGTCAGAGACCACCAGGACAAAACCAGGACCTGGAACCAAAGGATCCGGATCAGGACCAGGTTCAGAGTCAGAGTCTGAGCTGGTGTCAGAGACGGGGTCAGGGTTGAAGTCAGAGTCCTGGTCCGAGCTGGGATCAGGTTCGCGGTCAGGGTTCAGGTCTTGTGGGTCCAACCTGAAATGTCAAAATGAAGATCGGTCGGTCCAGGAAGTGTTCAACAAACTGTTGCACAAAGACGGTCCAAAGAAATCTGCGTGCAGTGATCTGAGACGATCCAGACCAACAGGCGAGCAGCACAAACTAAAGTCCAGCTCCTTTGTGTTGAGCCAGAAATCTCAAAACCTGGACACATGAAACCAAAACCACCTGCTGGACAGATGCTGCTGGACGGAAGAGACAATGGGTTTATTTTTATAATTTGAATGAACTGACCGTTTAAACCAAATTTCCTTTTACAGTGAGATTCGCTGTTTCACATACAGGAAACTGTAACAAAAGCAACATTTTATTCGGTTTATAAACATGACGAATTTAGCAGAACACCCAGCTGCGTACTAAAAGGTGTGAAGGTTCAGTTTCTAAGTTGTGACTTTTCCAATACACAAAGCAGAATTTAAAATTGGCAGATTCTTCAGGGGAGTCTGGTGACAGTGAAGACGCCACGCTACCTTCTCAGCCTCTTTGTGTGGGGACAGACTCCGCCCCCCGGTCCTGGCTCCTCCCCCCTCTGTCCGTTCTCCCTCCTCACATCCTCCGTCTCTACTGGCTGACACAGTCTGAGCAGGGTTTGACTGACAGCCTCTTCATCCAATCCCTGAGCAGAGAGCGCTGAACCCGCCCACCTGAGGAGCTCATCATACCTAGAGGAGGAGAGAGGAGGAGAGGAGAGAGAGGAGGAGGAGGAGGAGGAGGAGGAGGAGGAGGAGGAGGAGGAGGAGAGGAGAGAGAGGAGGAGGAGAGGAGGAGGAGGAGAGAGGAGGAGGAGGAGGAGGAGGAGGGAGGAGGAGGAGGAGGAGGAGGAGGAGGAGAGGAGGAGGAGGAGAGGAGGAGAGGAGGGGAGAGGAGGAGGAGGAGGAGGAGGAGGAGGAGAGGAGGAGGAGAGGAGAGGAGGAGGAGGAGGAGAGGAGGAGAGGAGAGGAGGAG
The DNA here is from genome assembly GCF_020085105.1 of Siniperca chuatsi. Classification (NCBI taxonomy): domain Eukaryota; kingdom Metazoa; phylum Chordata; class Actinopteri; order Centrarchiformes; family Sinipercidae; genus Siniperca; species Siniperca chuatsi. Next base: position 337,625 of record NC_058043.1, read on the forward strand.
GAGGAGGAGGAGGAGAGAGGAGGAGGAGGAGGAGGAGGGAGGAGAGGAGGAGGAGAGGAGGAGGAGAGAGAGGAGGAGGGAGGAGAGGAGGGAGGAGGAGGAGGAGGAGGAGGAGGAGAGAGGAGAGGAGGAGAGAGAGGAGGAGGAGGAGGAGGAGGAGGAGGAGGAGGAGAGAGGAGGAGGAGAGGAGGAGGAGGAGGAGGAGGAGGAGGAGGAGGAGGAGGAGGAGGAGGAGAGAGGAGGAGGAGGAGGAGGAGAGGAGGAGGAGGAGAGGAGGAGGAGGAGGAGAGAGGAGGAGGAGGAGGAGGAGGAGAGAGGAGGAGGAGAGGAGGAGGAGGAGGAGGAGAGGAGAGGAGGAGGAGAGAGGAGGAGGAGGAGAGAGGAGGAGGAGGAGGAGGAGAGGAGGAGGAGGAGGAGGAGAGGAGAGAGGAGGAGGAGGAGGAGGAGGAGAGAGGAGGAGGAGGAGGAGGAGGAGGAGGAGGAGGAGGAGGAGGAGGAGGAGGAGAGGAGAGAGGAGGAGGAGGAGGAGGAGAGGAGGAGGAGGAGGAGGAGGAGGAGGAGGAGGAGGAGGAGGAGGAGGAGGAGGAGGAGGAGAGAGGAGGAGGAGGAGGAGGAGGAGGAGGAGGAGGAGGAGGAGGAGGAGGAGAGAGGAGGAGGAGGAGAGAGAGGAGGAGGAGGAGGAGAGGAGAGGAGGAGAGGAGGAGGAGGAGGAGGAGGAGGAGGAGGAGGAGGAGGAGGAGGAGGAGGAGGAGGAGGAGGAGGAGGAGAGGAGGAGGAGGAGGAGGAGGAGGAGAGAGGAGGAGAGAGAGGAGAGGGAGAGAGGAGGAGAGAGGAGGAGGAGGAGGAGAGAGAGGAGGAGAGGAGGAGGAGAGGAGGAGGAGGAGGAGGAGGAGGAGAGGAGAGGAGGAGGAGGAGAGAGGAGGAGAGAGGAGGAGGAGGAGAGGAGGAGGAGGAGGAGGAGGAGAGAGGAGGAGGAGGAGGAGGAGGAGAGAGGAGGAGGAGGAGGAGAGGAGGAGGAGGAGGAGAGGAGGAGAGAGGAGGAGGAGAGGAGGAGAGAGGAGGAGGAGGAGGAGGAGGAGGAGGAGGAGGAGGAGAGAGGAGGAGGAGGAGAGAGGAGGAGGAGAGGAGGAGGAGGAGGAGGAGGAGAGGAGGAGGAGGAGAGAGGAGGAGGAGAGAGGAGGAGGAGGAGAGAGAGGAGGAGGAGGAGGAGAGGAGGAGGAGGAGGAGGAGAAGAGGAGAGGAGGAGGAGAGAGGAGAGAGAGGAGGAGGAGAGAGGAGGAGGAGGAGGAGGAGGAGGAGAGGAGGAGAGAGGAGGGGAGGAGGAGAGGAGGAGAGAGGAGGAGAGGAGGAGGAGGAGAGGAGGAGGAGGAGGAGGAGGAGAGGAGGAGAGGAGGAGGAGGAGGAGAGGAGGAGGAGGAGAGGAGGAGGAGAGGAGAGGAGGAGAGGAGGAGGAGGAGAAGAGGAGAGAGGAGGAGAGAGAGAAGAGGAGGAGGAGGAGGGAGGAGAGAGGAGAGGAGGAGGAGAGGAGAGGAGGAGGAGGAGGAGGAGGAGGAGGAGGAGGAGGAGGAGAGGAGGAGAGAGGAGGAGGAGAGGAGGAGGAGGAGGAGAGGAGGAGGAGGAGGAGGAGGAGAGGAGGAGGAGAGGAGGAGGAGGAGGAGAAGAGGAGGAGAGAGGAGGAGGAGAGGAGGAGGAGGGGAGAGAGAGGAGGAGAAGAGGAGGAGGAGAAGAGGAGGAGGAGGAGGAGAGGAGGAGAAGAGGAGGAGGAGAGAGGAGGAGAGGAGGAGGAGAGGAGAGGAGGAGGAGGAGGAGGAGGAGGAGGAGAGGAGGAGGAGAGGAGGAGGAGAGAGGAGGAGGAGAGAGAGAGGAGGAGGAGGAGGAGGAGGAGAAGAGGAGGAGGAGAGAGGAGGAGGAGGAGAGAGGAGGAGAGGAGGAGGAGAGGAGGAGGAGGAGGAGGAGAGGAGAGGAGAGGAGGAGAGAGAGGAGGAGAGAGAGAGAGGAGGAGGAGGAGGAGGAGAGGAGGAGGAGGAGAGAGAGGAGGAGGAGGAGAGGAGGAGAGGAGGAGAGAGGAGGAGAGGAGAGGAGGAGGAGGAGGAGAGGAGGAGGAGAAGAGGAGGAGGAGGAGGAGAGGAGAGGAGGAGGAGGAGAGGAGGAGGAGAGAGGAGGAGGAGGAGGAGAGGAGGAGGAGGAGGAGGAGGAGGAGAGGAGGACAGAGGAGGAGGAGAGGAGGAGGAGAGGAGGAGGAGAGGAGGAGGAGGAGAGGAGGAGAAGAGGAGGAGGAGAGAGAGGAGGAGGAGGAGAGGAGGAGAAGAGGAGGAGGAGGAGAGGAGGAGGAGAGGAGGAGGAGAAGAGGAGGAGAGGAGGAGGAGAGGAGGAGGAGAAGAGGAGGAGAGGAGGAGAGGAGAGGAGGAGAAGAGGAGGAGAGGAGGAGGAGGAGGAGGAGGAGGAGGAGGAGGAGGAGAGGAGGCTCAGAAACCTGCAGCATCCTACAGGACCGACTCTTCCCCAGCGAGCCTAATGTGTGATGTCATCGTGTGAACAGACAGGATGTGATGTCATCGTGTGAACAGACAGGATGTGATGTCACTGACCTGGACTGCGAGACGACAGGTAGAAACACACCTTCGTGTTCTGCAACAGAAACAGAAACCAGCTGACTGCAGTGAACAGCGCTGATTGGACCAGACTGACGATGATGTCATGGTGTGGGTGTAAACTCACGCTCCCATTGGTCAGAGATGCTGTGATCCGGTCTGGCTCTGGACAGGATGCCTTTACCAAAATACCCCTGAAACAAGACTAAACCGGTTCAGTTCACTGCGCACCTGGTTTAACATGATGTGGACTAACTCAGACCTGGTTTAACATGATGTGGACTAACGAAGACCTGGTTTAACAAGATGTGGACTAACTAAGACCTGGTTTAACAAGATGTGGACTAACTAAGACCTGGTTTAACATGATGTGGACTAATGCAGACCTGGTTTAACATGATGTGGACTAATGCAGACTTGGTTTAACATGATGTGGACTAACGAAGACCTGGTTTAACAAGATGTGGACTAACGCAGACTTGGTTTAACATGATGTGGACTAACGCAGACTTGGTTTAACATGATGTGGACTAACTAAGACCTGGTTTAACATGATGTGGACTAACGCAGACCTGGTTTAACATGATGTGGACTAACGCAGACCTGGTTTAACATGATGTGGACTAATGAAAACCTGGTTTAACATGATGTGGACTAACTCAGACCTGGTTTAACATGATGTGGACTAACGAAGACCTGGTTTAACATGATGTGGACTAACGCAGACTTGGTTTAACATGATGTGGACTAACTCAGACCGGGTTTAACATGATGTGGACTAATGAAGACCTGGTTTAACATGATGTGGACTAATGAAAACCTGGTTTAACATGATGTGGACTAACTCAGACCGGGTTTAACATGATGTGGACTAACTCAGACCTGGTTGTGGATCTTCTGAATGTGGTCCGGATGACAGACCAGCACGTGCTGGTTGATGAGCTCCGCCCTGAAGTCGCTCCTCTCCTCCGGGCTGCGGCTCACCGGCAGCGGAGCCTCGTACTCCTCCCGCACCCGGGTGCGTCTCCGGGGAGCCCGAAACTCCGCCTGCATGCTGCCGGGACCGGCCGGGACCGGGTCGGAGCTGTTCTAGTCCTCTTCTGGATCCGGACTGTGTTGATGTTCCTGCCGCTGAGTGAGAAGTTAGAGAGAGCGATGCTAACGGTTAGCATGTGAGGAGATTAGCCTGTTAGCCGTTTAGCTCATTAACGGTTACCTTCTTTTCTAATGGCCCGTTAGCTTGTTAGCCCGTTAGCTTGTTAGCCCGTTAGCCCGTCAACAGACCCGTTTCAGTCCGTCCTGTTGGTTTCATTCATTCACAAACTCTCTGGTCGGTTCTGTTTTGCTGTCGGACGCTGCGGTGTCACCGAATCTGTGTCCGGGTGCAACAGGCGGTCTGCTCTCTCAGTTCCTCCTCCTCCTTCGGTGTTGCGTTGCTGCCGCCTCCTGGAGGTGTTCAGCCCGCTGGGTCGCCGCTCCCTGCCGGCCCCCCCGGTGCTCCGGGGCGATGGTCTCTGTGTCTGCCAGATGTTTCACGGTGATGTCGCTGCTGCTCCGCTTCACACCGTAATGCAGCCTGATGTAACGGGCCGTGTTGACCTGCGGTCAGCTGTCTCATCACCTGCACACAGTCATGTTCCCAGCTGACGAGGCAGAGCCAGGACCTGTTCCACCTCGGACTTGCTGCAGCCTACCTTTACCTGGCTGCATCAGCCTTTACCTGCAGTTCCTATTGCATCAGAAGCCCCTCCTTCCACTTTCCTACATCAAACGGGTTCTTGATTCATCCTCCAGACATGATACTGGACCCGAAGATACTGGACCCGAAGTGGCACCGGGACATCCTGGCCTTACCTGCTACATGTTCAGGTGCTCTGCCCTCCCAGGACTCTATACCCCCAAATAAATAAATCTAAGTTGGGTCCCAGCCATGATCCCTGAACACACCAAACGTCCGGTTTCTGCCCCGGCTGTCTCTGATCTGGATCCTGCCGTCCCAGCGGAGCTGCCATCGTTCTTATCAACACTTCACATAGCTGTGCGATATTCTGTTTTCAGTTCAATCTATTGATTATTGATTTATCAACACTTCTGTTACTGCTGTGCAACATCCTCCGTCTCATAATCATCTTAACAAGCTGCGCTTCACAGTTCAGTTCATGCATCATTATTACACTGTATATTATACTGTACATTATACTGTACATTATACTGTACATTACACTGTACATTATACTGTACATTACACTGTACATTATACTGTACATTATACTGTACATTACACTGTACATTATACTGTACATTATACTGTACATTATACTGTACATTATACTGTACATTATACTGTACATTACACTGTACATTATACTGTACATTACACTGTATATTATACTGTACATTATACTGTATATTACACTGTATATTACACTGTACATTATACTGTACATTACACTGTACATTACACTGTACATTATACTGTATATTATACTGTACATTATACTGTATATTACACTGTACATTATACTGTACATTACACTGTACATTATACTGTACATTATACTGTACATTATACTGTACATTACACTGTACATTATACTGTACATTACACTGTATATTATACTGTACATTATACTGTACATTATACTGTACATTACACTGTACATTATACTGTACATTACACTGTACATTATACTGTACATTACACTGTACATTACACTGTATATTATACTGTACATTATACTGTATATTACACTGTATATTACACTGTACATTATACTGTACATTACACTGTACATTACACTGTACATTATACTGTATATTATACTGTACATTATACTGTATATTACACTGTATATTATACTGTACATTATACTGTACATTACACTGTATATTATACTGTATATTACACTGTACATTATACTGTACATTATACTGTACATTACACTGTATATTATACTGTACATTATACTGTACATTACACTGTATATTATACTGTACATTATACTGTACATTACACTGTATATTATACTGTATATTACACTGTATATTATACTGTACATTATACTGTATATTACACTGTATATTATACTGTACATTATACTGTACATTACACTGTATATTATACTGTACATTATAATGTACATTATACTGTACATTACACTGTATATTATACTGTATATTACACTGTATATTATACTGTACATTACACTGTACATTATACTGTACATTATACTGTACATTACACTGTATATTATACTGTACATTATACTGTACATTACACTGTACATTATACTGTACATTACACTGTACATTATACTGTACATTACACTGTATATTATACTGTACATTATACTGTATATTACACTGTATATTACACTGTACATTATACTGTATATTATAATGTACATTATACTGTACATTACACTGTATATTACACTGTATATTATACTGTACATTACACTGTACATTACAGTGTACATTATACTGTATATTATAATGTACATTATACTGTACATTACACTGTATATTCCACTGTATATTCCACTGTACATTATACTGTACATTACACTGTACATTACAGTGTACATTACACTGTACATTACACTGTATATTACACTGTATATTATAATGTACATTATACTGTACATTACACTGTACATTACAGTGTACATTATACTGTATATTACACTGTATATTATAATGTACATTACACTGTACATTACACTGTATATTATACTGTATATTATACTGTACATTACACTGTACATTACACTGTACATTACACTGTATATTATACTGTACATTACACTGTATATTACACTGTATATTACACAGGTGGAGCAGAGGTGGAGGCTGCTGATGATGTTAGAAGGTGGAGGCTGCTGTAACAGACACACTGACGAGGACCTTTATTAACCAAAGTTACTTCTGATGATAATTGATTGATTAGCCTTTAGCCAGTGTGTGTGTGTCTGTGTGTCTGTGTGTGTGTGTGTGTGTGTGTGTGTGTGTGTGTCTGTGTGTGTGTGTGTGTGTGTGTGTGTGTGTGTGTGTGTGAGCCTCATCATATCAATAATCAATAATCACTGACAGCTCGAGGATTCAGTTTGGTGAACTGACTCTTGTGCAACATTAAAGAAAGTGGCATAATTAAATTGTTTATTATTATTTATTATTAACGAAGAACACAAAGTAAAATCTAAATGCACTGAACTGGCAGAACAACTGGCTGTTACCGTGGAAACACCGGTCAGCGGGCGCCACTGGCTGTTACCGTGGAAACACCGGTCAGCGGGCGCCACTGGCTGTTACCGTGGAAACACCGGTCAGCGGCTGACTCTTCAAGGATAAAATAAAGTTAGTCTGGAGGATCAGTTTCCACGGTAACTGAGATCAGACTCATTCAAACCTCCTGAAACAGAACTGACTGAAAATGAGTCTGGATTAACTGGTCTGTCCTCCTGTCTGTCCTCCTGTCTGTCCACCATGTAGTACTGGTGTCTCTGGATGTGCTGGTACAGCGTGGTGTATTTGGAGACCCTCCTCATCCTCGGCAGGATGAAGCTGTGAGTGAAGGTGTCTCTGCTCAGAGAGCTCCGCCCCTCTGCTGCCAGGACGCTGTTAATGAACTGAAGACAGAAACTGAAGCAGTTATGGTCCTCCTCATGGAACCTGCGAGACAGACAGGTGGACGGGGGAGAGACGGGTGGACAGGAGAGAGACGGGCAGGTGGACGGGGGAGAGACAGGCAGGTGGACAGGAGAGAAAGGCGAGTGGACAGGAGAGAGACAGACAGGTGGACAGGAGAGAGACAGACAGGTGGACGGGGGAGAGACGGGCAGGTGGACACACACACACAGAGAGACACACACACACAGAGTGGACAGTAAAAACAAAGGACAGGGGAGAGACAGGTGGACAGGGGAGAGACAGGCAGGTGGACAGGAGAGAGACAGACAGGTGGACGGGGGAGAGACGGGCAGGTGGACGGAGGAGAGATAGACAGGTGGACGGGGGAGAGACGGGCAGGTGGACAGGGGAGAGACAGGTGGACAGGGGAGAGACAGACAGGTGGACAGGAGAGAAAGGCGGGTGGACAGGAGAGAGACAGACAGGTGGACGGGGAGAGACAGGTGGACGGGGGAGAGACAGACAGGTGGACAGGAGAGAAAGGCGGGTGGACAGGAGAGAGACAGACAGGTGGACGGGGGAGAGACGGGCAGGTGGACAGGAGAGAGACAGACAGGTGGACAGGGGAGAGACAGACAGGTGGACAGGAGAGAAAGGCGGGTGGACAGGGAGAGACAGACAGGTGGACGGGGAGAGACAGGTGGACGGGGAGAGACAGACAGGTGGACAGGAGAGAAAGGCGGGTGGACAGGAGAGAGACAGACAGGTGGACGGGGAGAGACGGGCAGGTGGACAGGAGAGAGACAGACAGGTGGACGGGGAGAGACGGGCAGGTGGACGGGGGAGAGACAGACAGGTGGACGGGGGAGAGACGGGCAGGTGGACAGGAGAGAAAGGCGGGTGGACAGGAGAGAGACAGACAGGTGGACGGGGGAGAGACGGGCAGGTGGACGGGGAGAGACAGACAGGTGGACAGGAGAGAGACAGACAGGTGGACGGGGGAGAGACAGGCAGGTGGACGGGGGAGAGACGGGCAGGTGGACAGGAGAGAAAGGCGGGTGGACAGGAGAGAGACAGACAGGTGGACGGGGAGAGACAGGCAGGTGGACGGGGAGAGACAGACAGGTGGACAGGAGAGAGACAGACAGGTGGACGGGAGAGACGGGCAGGTGGACGGGGAGAGACAGACAGGTGGACAGGGGAGAGACAGTCAGGTGGACAGTCAGGTGGACAGGAGAGTTACAGACAGGTGGACGGGGAGAGACAGACAGGTGGACAGGGGAGAGACAGGCAGGTGGACAGGAGAGACAGACAGGTGGACAGGGAGAGACAGTCAGGTGGACAGTCAGGTGGACAAGAGAAAGACAGACAGGTGGACGGGGAGAGACAGACAGGTGGACAGGGGAGAGACAGGCAGGTGGACAGGAGAGACAGACAGGTGGACAGAGGAGAGACAGACAGGTGGACGGGGGAGAGACGGGCAGGTGGACGGGGGAGAGACAGACAGGTGGACGGGGGAGAGACAGGCAGGTGGACAGGAGAGACAGACAGGTGGACAGAGGAGAGACAGACAGGTGGACGGGGGAGAGACGGGCAGGTGGACGGGGGAGAGACAGACAGGTGGACAGGGGAGAGACAGTCAGGTGGACAGTCAGGTGGACAGGAGAGTTACAGACAGGTGGACGGGGGAGAGACAGACAGGTGGACAGGGGAGAGACAGGCAGGTGGACAGGAGAGACAGACAGGTGGACAGGGGAGAGACAGTCAGGTGGACAGTCAGGTGGACAAGAGAAAGACAGACAGGTGGACGGGGGAGAGACAGACAGGTGGACAGGAGAGACAGACAGGTGGACAGAGGAGAGACAGGCAGGTGGACAAGAGAAAGACAGACAGGTGTACGGGGGAGAGACAGACAGGTGGACGGGGGAGAGACAGACAGGTGGACGGGGGAGAGACAGACAGGTGGACGGGGGAGAAACAGGCAGGTGGACAGAAGAGAGACAGACAGGTGGACGGGGGAGAGACAGACAGGTGGACAGGGGAGAGACAGACAGGTGGACAGTCAGGTGGAAGCTGCAGAGTTTCAGACTGGAAGTGTTTTTAAGCAGACAGGTGTGAGGTGTACCTGTGCCAGGCGAGGTCCCACATGGGTCCGTCAGAGAAGCGGTCCAGGTACTGGTCCCACTGAGCCAGCAGGTGGAACATGTCGGGTCGGACCAGAGGAACGCTGACGCAGCGCTCCCAACCAATCAGATCTCTGCAAACTCCACCACGAGTGTAGTTATACACAACTCCTGCACACACACACACACACACACACACACAGACAAACACGGACACACACACACACACACACACACACACAGACAAACACGGACACACACACACACACACACACTTTCAGTCAACATATTCAAACCAGACTAGGCTGCAGACAGACAGACAGACAGACAGACAGAGAGACAGACAGACAGAGAGAGAGACAGGCAGACAGACAGGCAGACAGAGAGACAGACAGACAGAGAGACAGAGAGAGAGACAGGCAGACAGACAGAGAGACAGACAGACAGACAGACAGAGAGACAGAGAGAGAGACAGGCAGACAGACAGACAGACAGACAGAGAGACAGACAGACAGGCAGGCAGACAGACAGACAGAGAGAGAGACAGACAGAGAGACAGAGAGAGAGACAGGCAGACAGAGAGACAGACAGACAGAGAGACAGACAGGCAGAGAGACAGAAAGACTGGTCTCTACTGGTCAGACTGGTCAGACAGACCTGAGTCACATGACCTCCTCTCCACCATGGACACCTGGAAGAGGTCAGACTGCAGAGTCTCACACCTACAGAAAGTGTTCATGACCAGAGTCAACCAGTGGGACTGAGACCTGAACCCTCTCAGACTGAACGGGACCACCAGAGTCCTGGCTGAGGGGGGGACAGAACTGGACAGCCCGACCTCTGACCCTGAGTCCTACCTGTAGTGTTGGAGATGCCGGTGTGCAGATCTGACGTCCCATCAAACTCTCTGAGGAACAAACAGCAGGACACACGCTGGTTATACTGGTCTCTACTGGTTATACTGGTCTCTACTGGTTAGACTGGTCTCTACTGGTTATACTGGTCTGTACTGGTTATACTGGTCTGTACTGGTTATACTGGTCTCTACTGGTTAGACTGGTCTCTACTGGTCAGACTGGCCTCTACTGGTCAGACTGGTCTCTACTGGTCAGACTGGTTATACTGGTCTCTACTGGTCAGACTGGTCTCTACTGGTTATACTGGTTATACTGGTCTCTACTGGTCAGACTGGTTTTAACTGGTTATACTGGTTTCAACTGGTCAGACTGGTCTCTACTGGTTATACTGGTCTCTACTGGTTATACTGGTTATACTGGTCTCTACTGGTCAGACTGGTCTCTACTGGTTATACTGGTCTCTACTGGTTAGACTGGTCTCTACTGGTTATACTGGTCTCTACTGGTCAGACTGGTCTCTACTGGTTATACTGGTCTCTACTGGTTAGACTGGTCTCTACTGGTCAGAGACGGGCAGGTGGACGGGGAGAGACAGACAGGTGGACAGGAGAGACAGGCAGGTGGACGGGGAGAGACGGGCAGGTGGACAGGAGAGAGACAGACAGGTGGACGGGGGAGAGACGGGCAGGTGGACAGGAGAGAGACAGACGGGTGGACGGGGGAGAGACAGGCAGGTGGACGGGGGAGAGACGGGCAGGTGGACAGGAGAGAAAGGCGGGTGGACAGGAGAGAGACAGACAGGTGGACAGGAGAGAAAGGCGGGTGGACGGGGGAGAGACAGACAGGTGGACGGGGGAGAGACAGGCAGGTGGACGGGGGAGAGACGGGCAGGTGGACAGGAGAGAGACAGACAGGTGGACGGGGGAGAGACGGGCAGGTGGACAGGAGAGAGACAGACGGGTGGACGGGGGAGAGACAGGCAGGTGGACGGGGGAGAGACGGGCAGGTGGACAGGAGAGAAAGGCGGGTGGACAGGAGAGAGACAGACAGGTGGACAGGAGAGAGACAGACAGGTGGACGGGGGAGAGACAGGCAGGTGGACAGGGGAGAGACAGACAGGTGGACGGGGGAGAGACAGGCAGGTGGACAGGGGAGAGACAGGTGGACAGGGGAGAGACAGACAGGTGGACAGGAGAGAAAGGCGGGTGGACGGGGGAGAGACAGACAGGTGGACGGGGGAGAGACAGGCAGGTGGACGGGGGAGAGACGGGCAGGTGGACAGGAGAGAGACAGACAGGTGGACGGGGGAGAGACGGGCAGGTGGACGGGGAGAGACGGGCAGGTGGACGGGGAGAGACAGACAGGTGGACGGGGAGAGACGGGCAGGTGGACGGGGGAGAGACGGGCAGGTGGACAGGAGAGAGACAGACAGGTGGACAGGGGAGAGACAGGTGGACAGGGGAGAGACAGACAGGTGGACAGGAGAGAAAGGCGGGTGGACAGGAGAGAGACAGACAGGTGGACAGGAGAGAGACAGACAGGTGGACGGGGGAGAGACAGACAGGTGGACAGGAGAGAAAGGCGGGTGGACAGGAGAGAGACAGACAGGTGGACAGGAGAGAGACAGACAGGTGGACAGGGGAGAGATAGACAGGTGGACGGGGGAGAGACAGGCAGGTGGACAGGGGAGAGACAGGTGGACAGGGGAGAGACAGACAGGTGGACGGGGGAGAGACAGGCAGGTGGACAGGGGAGAGACAGACAGGTGGACGGGGGAGAGACAGGCAGGTGGACGGGGGAGAGACGGGCAGGTGGACAGGAGAGAGACAGACAGGTGGACGGGGAGAGACAGGCAGGTGGACAGGGGAGAGACAGGTGGACAGGGGAGAGACAGGCAGGTGGACGGGGGAGAGACGGGCAGGTGGACAGGAGAGAAAGGCGGGTGGACAGGAGAGAGACAGACAGGTGGACGGGGGAGAGACGGGCAGGTGGACGGGGGAGAGACAGACAGGTGGACAGGGGAGAGACAGTCAGGTGGACAGTCAGGTGGACAGGAGAGAGACAGACAGGTGGACGGGGAGAGACAGACAGGTGGACAGGAGAGAGACAGACAGGTGGACGGGGAGAGACGGGCAGGTGGACAGGGGAGAGACAGGTGGACAGGGGAGAGACAGGTGGACGGGGGAGAGACGGGCAGGTGGACAGGAGAGAAAGGCGGGTGGACAGGAGAGAGACAGACAGGTGGACGGGGGAGAGACGGGCAGGTGGACGGGGGAGAGACAGACAGGTGGACAGGGGAGAGACAGTCAGGTGGACAGTCAGGTGGACAGGAGAGAGACAGACAGGTGGACAGAAGAGAGACAGACAGGTGGACGGGGGAGAGACAGACAGGTGGACAGGGGAGAGACAGACAGGTGGACGGGGGAGAGACAGACAGGTGGACAGTCAGGTGGAAGCTGCAGAGTTTCAGACTGGAAGTGTTTTTAAGCAGACAGGTGTGAGGTGTACCTGTGCCAGGCGAGGTCCCACATGGGTCCGTCAGAGAAGCGGTCCAGGTACTGGTCCCACTGAGCCAGCAGGTGGAACATGTCGGGTCGGACCAGAGGAACGCTGACGCAGCGCTCCCAACCAATCAGATCTCTGCAAACTCCACCACGAGTGTAGTTATACACAACTCCTGCACACACACACACACACTTTCAGTCAACATATTCAAACCAGACTAGGCTGCAGACAGACAGACAGACAGACAGACAGAGAGACAGACAGACAGAGAGACAGACAGACAGACAGACAGACAGACAGAGAGACAGACAGAGAGACAGACAGACAGACAGACAGACAGACAGACAGAGAGACAGAGAGAGAGACAGGCAGACAGACAGACAGACAGACAGAGAGACAGACAGGCAGAGAGAGAGACAGACAGAGAGAGAGACAGTCAGGCAGAGAGACAGGCAGACAGAGAGACAGACAGACTGGTCTCTACTGGTCAGACTGGTCAGACAGACCTGAGTCACATGACCTCCTCTCCACCATGGACACCTGGAAGAGGTCAGACTGCAGAGTCTCACACCTACAGAAAGTGTTCATGACCAGAGTCAACCAGTGGGACTGAGACCTGAACCCTCTCAGACTGAACGGGACCACCAGAGTCCTGGCTGAGGGGGGACACTGGAACTGGACAGCCCGACCTCTGACCCCTGAGTCCTACCTGTAGTGTTGGAGATGCCGGTGTGCAGATCTGACGTCCCATCAAACTCTCTGAGGAACAAACAGCAGGACACACGCTGGTTATACTGGTCTCTACTGGTCAGACTGGTCTCTACTGGTCAGACTGGTCTCTACTGGTTATACTGGTCTCTACTGGTCAGACTGGTCTCTACTGGTTATACTGGTCTGTACTGATCAGACTGGTCTCTACTGGTCTCTACTGGTCAGACTGGTCTCTACTGGTTTCACTGGTAAGTCACTGGGTTAGAGCTGTGTGTGTTTACCTGTGGAGGTTGTCGTGTGCAGGTGCGACCAGCAGGCAGCAGGAGCTCTTGTGCCCGTTGGCGAGGGGGGAGGGGAGGCTGACCGGCGCCTCCTGCAGTCTGCTCCCCCTCAGCTCCTCCCCACAGCTCGGACACTCCTCCGGCACCGAGAAACAGAAGATCTGCTTCTGACAGTGGCTCAGCCGGATCACAGTGCGATCCATCTCCTCCTCTTACTCCTCAGCTCCTCCTCTTCCTCCTCAGCTCCTCCTCTTCCTCCTCAAATCCTCCTCTTACTCCTCAGCTCCTCCTCTTACTCCTCAACTCCTCCTCTTACTCCTCAACTCCTCCTCTTACTCCTCAGCTCGTCTTCTTACTCCTCAGCTCCTCCTCTTACTCCTCAGCTCCTCCTCTTACTCCTCAGCTCGTCTTCTTACTCCTCAGCTCCTCCTCTTACTCCTCAGCTCCTCCTCTTACTCCTCAGCTCGTCTTCTTACTCCTCAGCTCCTCCTCTTACTCCTCAACTCCTCCTCTCACTCCTTAACTCGTCTTCTTACTCCTCAAATCCTCCTCTTACTCCTCAGCTCCTCCTCTTACTCCTCAGCTCCTCCTCTTACTCCTCAGCTCGTCTTCTTACTCCTCAGCTCCTCCTCTTACTCCTCAGCTCCTCCTCTTACTCCTCAGCTCGTCTTCTTACTCCTCAGCTCCTCCTCTTACTCCTCAACTCCTCCTCTCACTCCTTAACTCGTCTTCTTACTCCTCAAATCCTCCTCTTACTCCTCAAATCCTCCTCTTACTCCTCAGCTCCTCCTCTTACTCCTCAAATCCTCCTCTTACTCCTCAAATCCTCCTCTTACTCCTCAACTCCTCAACTCCTCCTCAGCTCGTCTTCTTACTCCTCAGCTCGTCTTCTTACTCCTCAGCTCCTCCTCTTACTCCTCAAATCCTCCTCTTACTCCTCAACTCCTCCTCTTACTCCTCAACTCCTCAACTCCTCCTCAACTCCTCCTCTTACTCCTCAGCTCGTCTTCTTACTCCTCAGCTCCTCCTCTTACTCCTCAACTCCTCCTCTCACTCCTTAACTCGTCTTCTTACTCCTCAGCTCGTCTTCTTACTCCTCAGCTCCTCCTCTTACTCCTCAGCTCGTCTTCTTACTCCTCAGCTCCTCCTTTTCCTCCTCAGCTCCTCCTTTTACTCCTCAACTCCTCCTCTTACTCCTCCTCTTACTCCTCAGCTCGTCTTCTTACTCCTCAGCTCCTCCTCTTACTCCTCAGCTCGTCTTCTTCCTCCTCAGCTCCTCCTCTTACTCCTCAGCTCCTCCTCTTACTCCTCAGCTCGTCTTCTTACTCCTCAGCTCCTCCTCTTACTCCTCAGCTCCTCCTCTTACTCCTCAGCTCGTCTTCTTACTCCTCAGCTCCTCCTCTTACTCCTCAGCTCCTCCTTTTCCTCCTCAGCTCCTCCTCTTACTCCTCAGCTCGTCTTCTTCCTCCTCAGCTCCTCCTTTTCCTCCTCAGCTCCTCTTCTTACTCCTCAGCTCCTCCTTTTCCTCCTCAGCTCCTCCTCTTACTCCTCAGCTCGTCTTCTTACTCCTCAGCTCCTCCTCTTACTCCTCAGCTCGTCTTCTTACTCCTCAGCTCCTCCTCTTACTCCTCAGCTCCTCCTCTTACTCCTCAGCTCGTCTTCTTACTCCTCAGCTCCTCCTCTTACTCCTCAGCTCGTCTTCTTCCTCCTCAGCTCCTCCTTTTCCTCCTCAGCTCCTCCTCTTACTCCTCAGCTCCTCCTCTTACTCCTCAGCTCGTCTTCTTACTCCTCAGCTCGTCTTCTTACTCCTCAGCTCCTCCTCTTACTCCTCAGCTCGTCTTCTTACTCCTCAGCTCCTCCTCTTACTCCTCAGCTCCTCCTCTTACTCCTCAGCTCGTCTTCTTACTCCTCAGCTCCTCCTCTTACTCCTCAGCTCCTCCTCTTACTCCTCAGCTCGTCTTCTTACTCCTCAACTCCTCCTCAGCTCCTCCTCTTACTCCTCAGCTCGTCTTCTTACTCCTCAGCTCGTCTTCTTACTCCTCAGCTCCTCCTCTTACTCCTCTTCTCCACCTTGTTTTCTTCGTCTCTCCTCTCACCTGTCCGTCTGCCGCCTGTTTCTTCTTCTCCGCTCCTCCGTGTCACACCTGGTTGCTAGATTACGGCCTATCAGATGACATCACTGCCGGGCTCCGGCCTATCGGGTTGCGGGTGCTGTCAGACGGGCAGCCACGTGACCCGGCTCACCTGTTCCTGCTTCGGTCTGAACAGGTGACCTTCGGACTGCGTGGGCAGTGTCGTCATGGAGACCGGCAGTGACCTGCAGGGCAGTTAACAGTTTAACAGAATACGTTACAGGAACAGACCATAATAAGCCTTCAGAATAAAAGGGGGAGTCGCTAACTGAACCAACCAGACTTCACAATAAAACACATTTAAAGGCCCAGTGATCTGATTGGTCCAGCAGACAGAGCGACTGTAGGTCCACACGTTCCCATCTCACCTGTCGAACTGTGTGTGTGTGTGTGTGTGTGTGTGTGTGTGTCTCTCTGTGTGTGTGTGTGTGTGTGTGTGTGTGTGTGTGTGTGTGTCTGTGTGTGTGTGTGTGTGTGTGTCTCTGTGTGTGTGTGTGTGTGTGTGTCTCTCTCTGTGTGTGTGTGTGTGTGTGTGTGTGTGTGTGTCTCTCTCTGTGTGTGTGTTTCTGTGACTGTGTGTGTGTGTGTGTGTGTGTGTGTGTGTGTGTGTGTGTGTGTGTGTGTGTGTGTGTGTGTGTGTGTGTGTGTGTGTGTGTGTGTGTGTCTCTCTCTGTGTGTGTGTGTGTGTGTGTGTGTGTCTGTGTGTGTGTGTGTGAGTGTGTCTCTCTCTCTGTGTGTGTGTGTGTGTGTGTGTGTGTGTGTGTGTGTGTGTCTCTCTGTGTGTGTGTGTGTGTGTGTGTGTGTGTGTGTGTGTGTGTGTGTGTCTCTCTCTGTGTGTGTGTGTGTGTGTGTGTGTGTGTGTGTGTGTGTGTGTGTGTGTGTGTGTGTGTGTGTGTGTGTGTGTGTGTGTGTGTGTGTGTGTGTGTGTGTGTGTCTCTCTGTGTGTGTGTGTGTGTGTGTGTGTCTCTGTGTGTGTGTGTGTGTGTGTGTGTGTGTGTGTGTGTGTCTCTCTGTGTGTGTGTGTGTGTGTGTGTGTGTCTCTGTGTGTGTGTGTGTGTGTGTGTGTGTGTGTGTGTCTCTCTCTCTGTGTGTGTGTGTGTGTGTGTGTGTGTGTGTGTGTGTGTGTGTGTGTGTGTGTGTGTGTGTGTGTGTGTGTGTGTCTCTGTGTGTGTGTGTGTGTGTGTGTCTCTGTGTGTGTGTGTGTGTGTGTGTGTGTGTGTGTGTGTGTGTGTCTCTGTGTGTGTGTGTGTGTGTGTGTCTCTCTCTCTGTGTGTGTGTGTGTGTGTGTGTGTGTGTCTCTCTGTGTGTGTGTGTGTGTGTGTGTGTATGTGTCTCTCTCTCTCTCTCTCTTCGAGGATGTAAAGTATTTCTGATAGCTAAATTACTGATCAATAACAATAATCTCCGTTGTGTGTGTGTGTGTGTGTGATGTGTGTGTGTGTGTCCACATGACTTATTGTGTGTGTGTGTGTGTGTGTAGTTAATAAACATTTATAAAAACCTTCCGCTTGCTGTCTCCGCCCTGTAAATGGATTAGCTGATTAATA
>NC_058043.1:360000-365000 GCF_020085105.1 Siniperca chuatsi
GCGCGTCACGCGGTCACGGAGCTCGCCGACGCAGCGTGCGCTGCCACGCCCTGCAAAACCACGTCCATCCGGGTTCAGGGAGTCCCCTAGTTTCACGGTGGTGCTGTGTGCGAAGCCGGGAGTAACTCACCTGTATTATCTGTCACGTGCTGCTGAGTCGTGTTTCGTACCTCCAGCTGTGGGGAGAAGGTGAGCTCTTCACTTGCTGCTCAGGAGGGAGCAGGGCGAGTATTGATCACAGTAGGAGTATTGATCACAGTAGGAGTATTGATCACAGTAGGAGTATTGATCACAGTAGGGGTATTGATCACAGTAGGGGTATTGATCACAGTAGGAGTATTGATCACAGTAGGGGTATTGATCACAGTAGGGGTATTGATGAAGTATTGATGGAGTCCTGCCCTGAATGCGTCCAGATCAATCATCATATCTGCTTTACTGAGAGATGACAAACACAACCTGACCATCTAATCTCTAACGCTGTCTGTCTGTCTGTCTGTCTGTCTCTCTCGTCCTGTCTGTCTCTCTCTCTGTCTCTCTCTCTCTCTCTGTCTGTCTCTCCTCCTGTCTGTCTCTCTGTCTCTCCTCCTGTCTCTCTCTCTCTCCTCCTGTCTCTCTCTCTCTCCTCCTGTCTGTCTCTCTGTCTCTCCTCCTGTCTGTCTCTCTCTCTCCTCCTCCTGTCTCTCTCTCCTCCTGTCTGTCTCTCTCTCTCCTGTCTGTCTCTCTCTCTCTCCTCCTGTCTCTCTCTCTCTCTCCTCCTGTCTGTCTCTCTCTCGTCCTGTCTGTCTGTCAGTCCTGGGTGTAGACAGTATGTTTGGGGGTCCAGCAGACAGTTTGGGGGCAGAGGTCACGGCGGCGGCGCGGCGGCGGCAGCAGCTCCTCAGTCGTATGTGGACGCCATCAGGACGGGTCTGGACGCTTCGGCACAGCAACAAGGTCGTTACAGAAAACACTCTCTT
This sequence comes from Siniperca chuatsi, assembly GCF_020085105.1. Taxonomy (NCBI): domain Eukaryota; kingdom Metazoa; phylum Chordata; class Actinopteri; order Centrarchiformes; family Sinipercidae; genus Siniperca; species Siniperca chuatsi. Next base: position 360,960 of record NC_058043.1, read on the forward strand.
CTGATTGGCTGGTAGTTGTCTGTGATGTAATCAGTTCAACGCTGACAACACGTTTACCTGTGCTCTCTGCAGCTCCTCCCCCAGTGGGCGGGGCTTACCAGGACCTCCCCCCGCTGTGTCCCTACGCCGCTGCCGGACACTGTTACTATGAAGACAACTGTACGTATCTCCACGGCGACCTGTGTGAGGTGTGCGGGCTGCAGGTGCTCCACCCCCACGACCCCGAGCAGAGGAGAGCGCACGAGAAGGTGCGCACGTTAATTAAATGAAATGAACGGCGTCCGGTGGCGCTTCCTGTTTTTGTTGAATCGTGTAAACTTTCCCATCACAGTGAACCGTCCTGCACAGCCGCCGCTGCAGTTTACAACATCTAACGTTCATTTCTGTGAGGTTTAAAATCCTGTTGTCAGACTCCTGAAACGGGAAACTTGCTGGAGTGAATTGATTGTCGTACAGAAACGAATGGAAACCACTGGCTGCTGTGAACAACAGGAACAATACTCCCGAAAATCTAAAACAGCACAACAAAGCAAGAAGGGTTGACATAAACATAATAAACATAATCGGGATTTCTAATTAAGGAGTTAAAATCTGCAAATGCAGCTGTAAAATCCTTTTAAGCTGAGTTTAGTTTTCAGATGTGTTTATGATAACAGAATCAGAATCAGAAATACTTTATTGATCCCCGATAGGGAAACTCTTTACAGCAGCTCGCCTTTACGTCAGTGCACACAGGAGAAAGTAAGCAAACAATATAATGCACTATAAACACTATAAAAACTATAAACACTATAAAAACAGGTCAGAAAATAAATTAAGTATCATGTCGGTATAAGTATAAGATAAACTAAGTGTGAAGTACCAAGTAGGTTTACCGGTTGATGATGAAAGTACAGTATAATAATACAATGTAACAAAATAAGTAATAAGCTGAGGTGCATGTACTGTCGAGAGTAATAGAGGTATATAATATCAATACAATAAATAAGAAAAACTAACAAGGGAAAACTAATATTGCACGGGAGTAGTAAACAGAATATTGCACAATTATTATTAATTATGGCGGAGATGTAATGATCAATGTCCAGTTTAGTGACTTCGGGTCATACAGACTGACACTTAGAGGGAGGAGTTAAAGAGTCTGATGGCCACAGGCAGGAATGACTTCCTGTGGCGCTCTGTGGTGCATTGTGGGGGGATGAGTCTTCCGCTGAAGGTGCTCCTTTGTTTGACCAGCACGTCATGGAGTGGGTGGGAGACGCTGTCCAAGATGGCGTGTAGTTTACCCAGCATCCTCCTCTCTGACACCACCGCCAGAGAGTCCAGCTCCACCCCCACAATGCCACCGGCCTTACGGATCAGTGTGTTGAGCCTGTTGGCGTCCGCTACCCTCAGCCTGCTGCCCCAGCATGCAACAGCATACAGGACAGCACCGGCCGCCACAGACTCATAAAACATCCTCAGCATCGTCCGGCAGATGTTGAAGGACCTCAGCCTCCTCAGGAAACAGAGGCGGTTCTGGCCCTTCCTGTAAACAGCCTGAGTGTTCTTGGTCCAGTCCAGTTTGTTATCCAAGTGTACTCCCAGGTACTTGTAGTCCTCCACAATGTCCACGCTGACCCCCTGGATGGAAACTGGGGTCGCTGGTGCCTTGGCTCTTCATAGATCCACAACCAGCTCCTTAAACTTTGTCGCGTTGAGCTGCAGATGGTTCTGCTCACACCATGAAACAAAGTTCCCCACCACAGCCCTGTACTCAGTCTCATCACCACTGCTGATACATCCCACCACAGCAGAGTCATCAGAAACCTTCTGAAGGTGGCAGGACTCTGTGTGGTGGCTGAAGTCTGTGGTGTAGATGGTGAAGAGGAAGGGAGAGAGGACGGTCCCCTGAGGGGCCCCAGTGTTGCTGACCACGCTGTCCGACACACAGCGCTGAAGGCAAAGACAAACAACAAACAACAGTAACAAAGACAAACAAGCTGCCATCACTATGGCGACGTCACTGTAAACCTGCTTACAACACTGAAGGATTTAACGCCGGAGGACGGACAGATGCAGACCCGGTTTGACTCTGGAGTTTAGAGACTGAATAAGTTGCACCTTCGTCAAACATCTCTGCTTCACTTTCAGTGTGAATGTGTTGAGTCGCAGAAGTCAGTCTGCACCGTTAATAGACCTCTGAACACGGTCCACCTCCGTCGGTCCGGAGGCGCTGTAACCTCCTGGGACACGAAGACACAACGGTTACATTCACTATATGAGCTGCACGTGGGCTCACCTGACTAGCACGGGGTCTAGATACCAGACTACAACTGTCCGTGTCTGGTGGACAGCTGTGGCACTTTAACACGTCTCTGCAGGTACAAAAACATACCAAACCAAACATCATGACCGTAGCAACTGTAGACTCTGAGCGACACATTTTACAGGTGAAAAGAAGACTAGGCAGCGCTTCATGTGGACCGTTTCCGTCCATGTCCCTGGGAACACATGTAAACGGTTTGCTATGACATCACCTGATACTGTGTCTTACAGGACTGGATCGATGTCGGTGCTCTAGTTTTCACAGGCTGGATCCTCAGGTGGCACTAACTATACCTGTCTGCGTGTCTGTCTGCCTGCAGATGTGTCTGCTGGCCTTTGAGGCCGACATGGAGAAGGCGTTTGCAGCCCAGCTGAGCCAGGACAAGGTGGGTTCAGCCAGTCGCTGGTCAGGTTGTTATGGTGACAGTAACAGTAACTGTTGGTGGTGTTGTTGTTCAGGTGTGTTCTATCTGTATGGAGGTGGTGGTGCAGAAGGTGAACCCGTCGGACCGCAGGTTTGGCATTCTGTCCTCCTGCTGTCACACCTTCTGTCTGGCCTGCATCCGACAGTGGCGCTGCACCAGAAACTTCAGCAACAAGATCATCAAGTAAGAGTCCGTTCAGACGGGACCAGGGCAGGGTCTGCGAGTCCGGGGCAGGGTCTGTGAGTCCGGGGCAGGGTCTGTGAGTTCGGGGCAGGGTCTACGAGTCCGGGCTAGGTTCTGTGGGTCTGTGAATCTGGGGCAGGGTCTGTGAGTCCTGGGCAGGGTCTGTGGGTCTGGGGCAGGGTCTGTGGGTCTGTGAGTCCAGGACAGGGTCTGTGGGTCTGTGAGTCCAGGACAGGTCTCTCTGCCTGATGTAACGTCTCTCTCTGTCTCAGGTCGTGTCCAGAGTGTCGAGTCGTTTCAGAGTTTGTCATCCCGTCGGTCTACTGGGTGGAGGACCAGGACGACAAGGACCACCTCATAGAGCTCTTCAAGTCTGGAGTCAGGTGAGCTACCTGTTTCTCACTGACTGTAGTTTGAACTTTGAAGAAAAACCTTCTCATGTTCCTCGCCTCTTTGTCTTCTTGTGTAATATGTTTTCTGTCCAGCTGATCAGGAGAGCGTTCTGTCGATAAACTCGACCTCAGATCTGATACAGTATTAAACAAACTACAGGTCACGTGGTTGTTACTTCCTGTTTCTGCAGTAAGAAGGCCTGTAAGTACTTCGACCAGGGTCGCGGTTCCTGTCCGTTCGGAGGGAAGTGTTTGTATCTTCATGCCTTCCCAGACGGAACCCGAGCAGAACCCGACCGGCCGCGAAAACAGCTGAGCTCCGAGGGGAACGTCCGGGTCAGAAACCACAGCCGCCATTTTGATTCAAAGTTGTAGTTCACTCGGCGCTCCAGAGTTTTGTAGTTTCTAAACATTGTTTTTGTCTTTTTTTTTTCAGTTCATGAACAGCGTCCGTCTGTGGGATTTCATCGAGGAGCGCGGGCAGCGGTCGGCCACGCCCATGCCGTCCCTTGATGATGACATCACAGAGCTGAGGGAGCTCTTCATGCAGATGTCGGGGCCAAGCCACGACGGGCTGGAGACCCCGCCCAGTGCAGACCAGTAGAAACCGGGCCGTGTCCTCTGGTCTCCGCGGTAACCGGTGTCTCGCGGGGAGGTCCGACTGTCCGGGGGATTGTAGACGTGACGGCCATGTTTGTGGACAAGTCATTGAAATATTAAATCATGTGATCACT
>NC_058043.1:372500-392500 GCF_020085105.1 Siniperca chuatsi
GAAATGACCAAGGCCGTAACTGAGGCCATTATAGCTCAGTTGCCGTCTGCCGGACCAGCGCCCCCTGCAGATCAACCATAGTACTACCCCAGTCCTCCATATCCCCAACCAGGATATCCCCAGCCAGGCCCACAGTGGGGGAGCCCCAGAGGAAGAGGGAGAGGACACATGGGAGGACCCCACCCCTGCTACCTATGCGGACAACTCGGACATTGGGCCAGAGACTGCCCTAGAGGAGGAGGAGGTTCCCAAGCTCTGCAACAACAACAAGGCCAAAGACAGAAGAGTGCTAATGTACCACAGCTCCAAACTGGATAATATGGAAACAGGGCAAGCAGGATGTACAAGGTACTTAGCAGCATTGGCAAAAGCAATCACAAAAACAAGCCACATAGTAATGTGCCACGAATTGAAAGTGAACACTGATCATGGAGTAGTGGCATTTTTGGGATCAAGTGCATTCACCTTCTCCACAGCAAGAAAAATGAAAATTTCAGACATTCTGCTGCAACCACATGTCACATACCACACTGAAGGTGTGAACATGGCAAGTGGACTGACCACAGACAATAGCAAGCGCATAATTGTGCGGAAAGAGCTGAAAGATAAGACTCAGAACGGATCTGGAAACAGAACCTCTACAAAACCCAAAAGTGATCCTATTCACAGATGGATGCTGCTACAGAAGAGACAGTGGAAATGTGGCCTCCTATGCTGTAGTAAAACAGGATCCACACACAAAGATGCATCTCACAATAGACCAAGGTCTCATACCACAACCAGCCTCAGCACAGCTGGCTGAAATAGTGGCCTTAACAAGAGCCCTGGAGTTGTCTGAAGGAAAAAGAGTGAACATCTACACAGACTCAGCTTATGGACATGGAGCTGTACATGTGGATGGACCGCAGTGGGTCAGAAGGAACTTCCTGACTACAGCCAACACTCCAGTAAAGCACCGAGCACAGCTAGAAAAACTGGTAAGAGCAGTACTACTGCCTGCAGCTGTGGCCATGATGAAATGCAAAGGACACCAGAAACTAGACACCAGCATAGCTGAAGGAAATGATGCTGCAGACTTAGCGGCCAAGAAGGCGGGAGGATACACACCAAGACAGATGTCTGTCACCAGTGAACAACTACCAGAACTAACAGAGAAAGACATCATTGACATGCAAGAACAAGCAGGAGTATACGAGCAAAGTGAATGGTATCGGAAAGGAGCAACAAAGAAGGAAGGCCTGTGGAGAGCTCATGATGGAAGAATAGTGGCTCCAGCCAAACTTTGTCAGCTACTACTCAAACAAGCACACGGACCAGCTCATGAGAACAAGAAGAAAACACAGAAGAACATTGAAGGATGCTGGTGGTATCCCCACATGACAGCCATAGTGGAAAACTATGTGACAGAATGCTACACTTGCAATGGACACAACCCTAAGCAGGCACACAAGTGCCCAATGGGAAGGTTTCCAGTACCAGAAGCACCATTCCAAGACATCACGATCGACTTCACCGATATGGGTGTGGAAAACAGAACAAAAGGCTACCGTTACTTGCTGGTGATGGTAGACAGATTCACCAAGTGGGTAGAGGCAATACCATGCAAAAAAGAGTCAGCAGATGTAGTAGTAAAATGGTTGAAAAATTAGTTAATACCAAGATACGGGGTCCCGCGTAATGTACGCTCAGATAACGACTCACATTTCAGTAACAAACAGCTGGGGGAGGTGGAAAAAGCACTGGGAATAACACATAGATTTGGAGCAGTGTATCATCCCGCGTCGCAGTGTTTGGTGGAAAGAGCCAACCAGATTCTGAAAAGAAAGATTGCTAAAATCTGTTTTGGCACAAAGCTCAGTTGGGTGGATGCACTGCCTTTGGCACTTATGTCCATGAGAACCTCCCCAGGGGCCAAGACACACTTGACACCCCATGAGTTGCTGACAGGTAGGCCAATGCCAGGGCCACCCAGGGAGGGAGGTCATATGCCCCCTCTGGATGTCTGGCAGATTGACTGTGACGAATACATGACTGCCGTGACTAACTTGTCCCGAGTTTTGTGTAAACAGGTACAGCTGGCCGAACCCGAAGCAACCATCACCGAGACTCCAGCAGTACAGGTAGGGGATTGGGTACGGGTGAAAGTTCACAAGAGAAAGTGGACTGATCCCAGGTGGACAGGACCTTATGAAGTGGTTGAGTGTACCTCCCACGCAGTCCAGGTAAAAGGAAAAGCTGGAGCAATTTGGCACCACCTGACACATTGTGTACCAGCCCCACCACCCTCATGCACTTTAGCGGAGGTTAGAACTGAATTGGCTGAACACAAGTAAGGGCTCTAAAAGATAAAACTAAGAATTTGACCCAAAGAAGTTGAGAAGCCCTAACTGTCATGGCTGACCCTAGGGGTCGACCGTGGCACCCTTTTCGCCAACCAGGCCTCTGTGGCCTAAGAGGAACAATTGGGACCAACTTCTCTGATGGCCTGGCAGAATAGGATGGCTTTAGATATGCTGTTGGCAGAAAAGGGTGGAGTTTGCAAAATGTTTGGGGATTTCTGCTGTACATTCATTCCCAATAATACTGCCCCTGATGGAAGCATCACCAAGGCTCTAGCTGGCCTTACTTCCCTGTCTGAAGAGTTGGCTGAAAATTCAGGCATCAATGACCCGTTCAGTAATTGGGCAAATCATTATTTTGGTAAATATAAGGCCCTCTTCATGTCACTAATTGTTTCCTTTGCTTGTTTCGCAGCCATTTTAGTGTGCTGTGGCTGCATCCCCTGCTTATGTGCATTGATCAACTGTCTCATTACCACAGCCCATACCAAAGAGAAAGACCCTCTGCCTTACCAAATGCCCCTGTTAGGTGAAGCTTTGGAGTCAGATGAGGAAGAAGAGTTACAGGAGGTACAGGTAGATGGGGACGGGGGTTGTAGTGTGTAATTGCATCATTTTGATTGAGTTTACACCTTAAAAGGTGTAAAAGGAGGGATTTGTGAGAATTAAAAAATTTTAATGAAGGTTGCTTGCCTATTAATACCATGTTGAAACTTTTGTACACATATACACACACACACACAGGGCATGAGGTTTAACAATTCAAAGTGTTGTCCTGCAGACTTGCTGACTGCAGGGAAAAGTTGATTAGCTGTTGCAAACAGGCTTACATTGTCGTATGTACGATCTTCGAACCCACAAAAATGCAGAACCACAAGGTAGCTTAGTCACTTGATTCACACTTTATTATAACAAGCATGGATATTGGACCGGGGTGTAGCAGTGGAGAACAGGCAAGGTGGAGATGGCTGAAGAGGCAGGCAGACAGGCAGACAGGAATCCAGAGAACAGGAGCTGATCACCAGCACAGGATAATCCTTTGGGCAGAGCAGAAGACAGGATCAAAAACACGAGGAAACAAAATATACTTGCAAAGTATTTAGCTGCGTATTTCTTAGCAGAGCCTTGACGTAGTGGTCGTACAGTGTACGGGGACGATCTAGCGTCGGTGTAGTGGAAGAGTCTGGCATATAAGCTGTGGAGACTGATGAGTAGATAGAGGACAGGTGTGCCGGTGATCAGCAGCAGGTGAGGATTCATGGAGCCGGTGACATACACACTTACACACACACCTACAGACAAGTAGGGGACACACAGGAAACACCAGGAAGGGGAAACAACAGAGAACACAGGGCTGAAGAGGCAACGGTGGCAGACTACCACAGTACCTCCTCCTCAACGGGAGAAGGGCGGCCCTGGTGTCCTTCCAGACTCTCCGGCAGCGACGAAGGTGGTGTTGTACGGATGGTACCGCTAGCTCACTCTCTTGGGCTGGAAAAAGGGGTGGTTGATACCCAAGCGAGGACTCAAATGGAGAGAGCCCGGAAGCTGCGCATGTCAGGGAATTGTGCGCATACTCCACCCAGGGGAGTTGGGAACTCCAAGAGGAGGGATTGGAGGCGGCCACGCAGCGAAGAGCTGCTTCGAGGTCCTGGTTTGCCCTCTCTGTCTGTCCGTTAGATTGTGGGTGGAAGCCGGAAGAGAGACTGATGGTAGCCCCAAAGCTTGGCCAAAAGAGGGCGACTGGGAACTGGGAGTGGTAACAGTAGACCAGCCGGTGGTCGATGTGATGCCTTCCCACGAGCACATATGGTACAGGCGGCCACGAAAGCCCGGGTATCGGCCTCCATGGTGGTCCACCAAAAGTGCCGTTGGAGGAGGGAGAGAGTTCGGGTAACGCCAGGGTGACAGGCGAAGCGGGAGTTGTGGACCCATTGCAGTACTTGGGACCGAGTGGCGTCGGGAACAAACAAGCGGTTCGGGGGCCCGTTGCCTGGGTCGGGCTGATCCCTTTGAGCCTCCCTAACCTTGGTCTCAATCTCCCAAGTGAGGGCAGCCAATACACAGGTGGGAGGCAGAATAGTGTCTGACCCGGTTTCATGGTCCAGGGAAAGATCCTGACGGGACAATGCGTCGGCCTTGACATTCTTCGACCCGGTCGGTAGGTAAGAGAGAAATTGAAGCGCCCAAAGAACAATGCCCATCGTGCTTGGCGCGAGTTTAGTCGTTTAGCCGACTGAATATACTCAAGGTTCTTATGGTCTGTCCAGACTATAAATGGCTGCTCAGCACCCTCCAGCCAATGGCGCCACTCCTCTAAAGCCATCTTGACCGCCAAGAGCTCCCTGTTGCCCACATCATAATTTCGCTCGGCGGGGGTGAGTCGGCGGGAGAAGAATGCACAAGGGTGAAGTCTCTGGTCGGTGTCGGAGAACTGGGAGAGTACGGCTCCGACCCTATGTCGAAGAGTCCACTTCCACCGTGAATTGGCGTGCTGCATCTGGTTGGATCAGGATGGGTGCGGCCGTGAACAAAGCCTTAAGCTTGGCCCAGGCTGCGTCAGCCTCTGCGTTCCATGCGAACATCACTTTTGATGTGGTGAGTTTGGTGAGGGGTGGCCGCCACACGACTGTAGTCTCGGATGAATCTCCGATAGAAATTCGCAAATCCGAGGAAGCGTTGAAGCTGCTTCCGGTTGGAAGGCGTAGGCCACTCCAAAACCGCCTTTATCTTGGCGGGTCCGTCCTCATCTGCCCACTCTCCAAGATGTAGCCCAAGAAGCTGACGGAGTCCGCATGGAACTCGCACTTCTCTGCCTTGACAAACAGGCGGTTCTCCAAGAGCCGTTGCAAAACTTGACGGACGTGGTTGACGTGGCTGGCTGGGTCTTGGGAGAAGATGAGGATGTCGTCAAGGTAGACAACAACAAAGCGGTTCAGGAAGTCACGGAGAACGTCATTCACCAGAGCTTGGAATACTGCTGGTGCGTTGGTGAGTCCGAACGGCATGACGAGGTATTCAAAGTGTCCCAGAGGAGTGCTGAAGGCAGTTTTCCATTCGTCCCCCTTCCTTATGCGGACCAGATGATAAGCATTGCGGAGATCCAGCTTAGTGAAGATGGTAGCCCCGTGGAGGGGTTCAAAAGCCGAATTGATGAGAGGCAGGGGGTACTTGTTCTTTATGGTTATGAGGTTAAGCCCTCTATAGTCTATGCAGGGACGTAGTGTTTTGTCTTTCTTGGCCATGAAGAAAAAACCCGCTCCGACCGGCGAAGAGGAAGCCCGAATGAGATCTGCCTGTAGAGAGTCCCTGATGTATGTCTCCATGGCCTCCCGTTCGGGTCGAGACAGATTGTAGAGACGACTTGATGGAAGAGAGGCGCCAGGAAGGAGATCAATGGCGCAATCATAGGGGCGATGTGGTGGAAGGGATAGAGCCAGGTCTTTACTAAATACCTCCCGGAGGTCGTGGTACTCTCTCGGAACCGAGGCTAGGTCAGAGGGAACTGATGCAGGTGTGGGTGTCTTAACCTCAGAAGGTGATCTGGCAGACTGGAGGCAGGTGGCGAGGCAGTAAGAGCTCCAGCCCAGAATCCTTCCTGTCTTCCAGTCAATGTGGGGATTATGTTGTTGCAACCAAGGGTAACCCAGAACTTGAGGTGTCCGAGGTGACGAGATGAGTTGGAAGCGAAGATTCTCATGGTGATTACCAGACAGGACGAGTGAAATCGGGATGGTGCGATGGGTTATCTGGGCTAGGGAACGTCCATTCAGCGCCTCAACCCTCCGCGGGCACTGTAACGTCTCAGTGGAGATGCCTGCCTGCCGAGCTAGCTCTACGTCCAGGAAGTTGTCCTCAGCCCCAGAGTCAACCAGGGCCAGCAGCGGAAAGGACGAACCAGGAAGATGAAGAGTAGCCGGAACCTGTAGTCGGGAGAGCTTCGGCTGACGGGGGTTGTTGTGGCTCACCAGAACCCCCACTGCAACTGGTGAGCCTAATCTTTTGGCCTCACGGGGCAGGAAACCAGGAAGTGGCCCCGGTGGCCGCAATAGATACACTCCCCCGTCGTGCGCCTACGCCGCCGTTCCTCCGGTGTGAGATGAGCCCGGCCGAGCTGCATGGGCTCAGAGTCTGGACTGACCGGTGGCTGCGGGCGAATCTCCATATCCAAAGTTGTGTCTCCTCGTCTGGGCCTCGGGAAGAAGGAAGGTAGCGTGGACGATTGTCCAGCAGGCTGGTTACGGCGCTCTTGGCACCGTTCCCGAATGCGATTGTCCACCTTAATGCATAGCGCAATTAAAGCGTCCAGACCAGCGGGTTCGTCCCGGGTAGCTAACTCGTCCTTAAGTTGCTCACACAAGCCCCTCCTGAACGCACTGACCACTGCCTGCTCATTCCAACGAGAGTCGGCGGCTAGTGTGCGGAACTCAATAGAATACTCCGCCACACTGCGAGCTCCTTGGCTGGTCCGAAGTAGTCTGTCTCCGGCGGTACCACAGGCGTTGGAGTGATCAAAGACGGCCGTCATCATCTCCAGAAAATCAGCCAAGGATATCGAGAGAGGCCAACTGGCGTGTGTAGCCTCTACCCAAGCCAATGCCTTTCCTCGTAGTAGTCCCACGATGTAATTAATTTTGGACTGGTCGGAGGAGAACGTGACCGGACGTTGGCAGAAGACCAGGGAGCATTGTAACAGGAAACCCCGACATCCGGTGACCTCACCGAAAAAGGGGCTCGGGTCTGATGCATAGGAATCTTGGAGGGGAGGAGAAGACAGGGCCGGAGCCGGTATGGCTGGAGGAGGTAGCGTCACCGGAGACGAGAGTTGAGTGGTAAGACTGGAGACCTGGTGGACTAACTGTGTTACCTGGGTGATCATGGCCTGGTTGCTTTCAGTTAGCGCTCGGATTAGCTCTTCATGCTGTCCCAGCAGGATGCCTTGGTTGGTCAGCGCTAGATGGTAGGATGCTACTTCCGGGTTGGCGTCTGCTGGGTTCTTTTTGGCCAGATCGTTCTGTCGTATGTACGATCTTCGAACCCACAAAAATGCAGAACCACAAGGTAGCTTAGTCACTTGATTCACACTTTATTATAACAAGCATGGATATTGGACCGGGGTGTAGCAGTGGAGAACAGGCAAGGTGGAGATGGCTGAAGAGGCAGGCAGACAGGCAGACAGGCAGACAGGAATCCAGAGAACAACAGGAGCTGATCACCAGCACAGGATAATCCTTTGGGCAGAGCAGAAGACAGGATCAAAAACACGAGGAAACAAAATATACTTGCAAAGTACTTAGCTGCGTATTTCTTAGCGGAGCCTTGACGTAGTGGTCGTACAGTGTACGGGGACGATCTGGCGTCGGTGTAGTGGAAGAGTCTGGCATATAAGCTGTGGAGACTGATGAGTAGATAGAGGACAGGTGTGCCGGTGATCAGCAGCAGGTGAGGATTCATGGAGCTGGTGACAAACACACTTACACACACACACACACACACACACACACACCTACAGACAAGTAGGGGACACACAGGAAACACCAGGAAGGGGAAACAACAGAGAACACAGGGCTGAAGAGGCAACGGTGGCAGACTACCACATACATTTATACAAAGAAACAGGGATATCAGAAAGAACATCATGTACTGAGGACAGTATGTATTGTAATGACCATGAGAGGAAAAGTATCAGTTTTGGGGAACGAAGCAGAGACTTTAGCAACTTACAAACAGAGGAAGTGTAGGATTCCTCCACTAGGGTGCTGTCTCCACACGAAGGGTGGACTCGTGTGCCAAGAGGCTGGACCAGCCTGTGCACCACCGAAGGGAGAGCTAAGTCTAAACCACAGCTCCTCCCCACCTCTGTAGAAACCTATCAGATAGTTGTACATTTTCATTTAAAACTCTGTGTAATGTTAAGAATAGCATTCTTTCTTAGGATGATGGCTACAGATTAACAGCTTGCTGACTGTGGTTTTCTGAACAGAAAAGATCCTTGTACAAGATGCTTTTGATCCTCCAATTCTTTAATAAATGCCAAATTAAGGAATAGCTTCTCTCCAGACTTTTCTTTTGCAAATAAACGAACGCGCTGACAAATTTGGTGACCCCGGCGTGATTTGCTGAGGAAGAAAAGGAGAAAATTCGACGCTGTCCACTGCTGAGGTTTTTCCGGTGGGACCGGCTCTGTGTTTCTGGACTCCTCGTCACTCACCGGGCGCCCTCAAAGAAAAGGTAAGCAGAAACCTGTTGTTAACAACCAAATTCTGTGCATTGACTGATACCAAATTAAAAGTGAGTGAGGAGGAGGTAAGGAAATTACAGTCTAAATCTTATAATATAAATAGCTACATTGAACAAACAATAAGTGACTGGTGAATTGGAGAATCAAAAGTTAAGGCCAATATAGGGTTTGAGTCCCTAAGGGTTGGAGTCCCGTGAGTTATACTCACAAAGTACCAAAAACTTAGGGTTAGAGTCCCTAAGAAAACAGGGTTAGAGTCCTTGAGGGTTAGAGTCCCGTGAGTTTTATCACAAATTACCAAAAATAAATTAGGGTTAGAGTCCCTGAGAAAACAGGGTTAGAGTCCCTGAGGGTTGGAGTCCCGTGAGTTTTATCACAAAGTATCAAAAATTAGGGTTAGAGTGAGTGAGAGACATTAATGACTATTTGGGGATTTGTGTGTATAATAATATTGAGTGCATGTGTCATTAATGTATGGGAGGTAGATATTAAAAGGGGAATGAATGTGAAACTGGGTTACAAAAAAAAAAACTTAAAGGTGCACTAAAAAAAAAAAAATTAAAGTATGTTTTTTGGGAATAAAGCGAACAATTACTATTGGGAATGAAGTGATATCACTATAAAAGCAAATAAAACTAAACAGAATAGTAATAATAAGACAAAATAATACATTTTGAAATTTAAATTGACTTTATGGTGAAATAGTATAGTATCTTAATAGCAAATATAGTTACATGTGTTGAAAATTGCTATGTGTTTTAAAAAGCAATGTTGAGAATCGCAATGTTGGTGGATTTGTGAAATTGAGCAGTGTAATGTTGGGTTGTTCTCGTGGACATGAGTGAATGGGGAGACGTGCCATGCCTCTTGGGTAGATTGCCAACTGTGTCTTACGAAGATATTGTGTGTTAACATTAAGTGACGAGCCGGTCGCATTCGGCCTCCTCCTGTTGTTTTGACATTAGAAGAACGTGTAACTGCATGTGAGAAGACACTAATAGGGTTAGGAAAGTTGTGGATTGTGTAGTTTATGGTTTTAATCTTAAGATACATTGGTTTGGGTTGTATGATCTATTTGAAAATATTAAAAGGACACCTGAAAATGTGTGTGTACAAATATAATGGGAGATCAGCCTATGAGTTTGGGCCAGTTAAAGGCACATGTGATACAAAAGCTAGAGGGAAAAGTAGGTAAAAAAGACAAGGGACAGACAAAGAAAGCAGTGGAAAAGTTGTGGGAGAAATGGGATAGACAAGGTCTCCTCACCAGCAACCAGGAAGCTGAGCTGCCCACCCTTCAAGTGATCATGTGCATGGTGACTGCCGCAGCTGCAAATCATAGAGAAGCCCTTTGTGATTGGGAGACAGCAGGAAGCCATAAATGGGGATTGGCATATAGGAGACTGGAAAAAGCTAGAGACAGAGATGTGACCACCACCGCCATTTGTGCAATAATGACAGCAGCAGGCAAGAGCCAGGGAAGGCGAGAGAAAAAAAAGGAGGGGTCAGTAGCAGCCTCACCAACAACAACTGTGCTGCCAGTTTCCCCATCAGCACCTCCAGAGAAAGGGAATCCGCCCAGCCAACTATACCCCTTCCTACCGGAAATGGACCCTCCCCCATACCATACACCTCTAAGAGGCTGCTACGTCGCCAAGTGGCTGAAAAAGAGGATGAGGTTAACAGGAACAAAAGTAAAGCCAAGCAGATGGTGGCCACACCTATTGTTCCAGATGGGAATTGGCAACAGGAAATGACCAAGGCCGTAACTGAGGCCATTATAGCTCAGTTGCCGTCTGCCGGACCAGCGCCCCCTGCAGATCAACCACAGTACTACCCCAGTCCTCCATATCCCCAACCAGGATATCCCCAGCCAGGCCCACAGTGGGGGAGCCCCAGAGGAAGAGGGAGAGGACACATGGGAGGACCCCACCCTGCTACCTATGCGGACAACTCGGACATTGGGCCAGAGACTGCCCTAGAGGAGGAGGAGGTTCCCAAGCTCTGCAACAACAACAAGGCCAAAGACAGAAGAGTGCTAATGTACCACAGCTCCAAACTGGATAATATGGAAACAGGGCAAGCAGGATGTACAAGGTACTTAGCAGCATTGGCAAAAGCAATCACAAAAACAAGCCACATAGTAATGTGCCACGAATTGAAAGTGAACACTGATCATGGAGTAGTGGCATTTTTGGGATCAAGTGCATTCACCTTCTCCACAGCAAGAAAAATGAAAATTTCAGACATTCTGCTGCAACCACATGTCACATACCACACTGAAGGTGTGAACATGGCAAGTGGACTGACCACAGACAATAGCCAAGCGCATAATTGTGCGGAAAGAGCTGAGAAAGATGTAAGACTCAGAACGGATCTGGAAACAGAACCTCTACAAAACCCAAAAGTGATCCTATTCACAGATGGATGCTGCTACAGAAGAGACAGTGGAAATGTGGCCTCCTATGCTGTAGTAAAACAGGATCCACACACAAAGATGCATCTCACAATAGACCAAGGTCTCATACCACAACCAGCCTCAGCACAGCTGGCTGAAATAGTGGCCTTAACAAGAGCCCTGGAGTTGTCTGAAGGAAAAAGAGTGAACATCTACACAGATTCAGCTTATGGACATGGAGCTGTACATGTGGATGGACCGCAGTGGGTCAGAAGGAACTTCCTGACTACAGCCAACACTCCAGTAAAGCACCGAGCACAGCTAGAAAAACTGGTAAGAGCAGTACTACTGCCTGCAGCTGTGGCCGTGATGAAATGCAAAGGACACCAGAAACTAGACACCTGTCCCGAGTTTTGTGTAAACAGGTACAGCTGGCAGACCCGAAGCAACCATCACCGAGACTCCAGCAGTACAGGTAGGGGATTGGAGTGCGGGTGAAAGTTCACAAGAGAAAGTGGACTGATCCCAGGTGGACAGGACCTTATGAAGTGGTTGAGTGTACCTCCCACGCAGTCCAGGTAAAAGGAAAAGCTGGAGCAATTTGGCACCACCTGACACATTGTGTACCAGCCCCACCACCCTCATGCACTTTAGCGGAGGTTAGAACTGAATTGGCTGAACACAAGTAAGGGCTCTAAAAGATAAAACTAAGAATTTGACCCAAAGAAGTTGAGAAGCCCTAACTGTCATGGCTGACCCTAGGGGTCGACCGTGGCACCCTTTTCGCCAACCAGGCCTCTGTGGCCTAAGAGGAACAATTGGGACCAACTTCTCTGATGGCCTGGCAGAATAGGATGGCTTTAGATATGCTGTTGGCAGAAAAGGGTGGAGTTTGCAAAATGTTTGGGGATTTCTGCTGTACATTCATTCCCAATAATACTGCCCCTGATGGAAGCATCACCAAGGCTCTAGCTGGCCTTACTTCCCTGTCTGAAGAGTTGGCTGGAAATTCAGGCATCAATGACCCCGTTCAGTAATTGGGCAAATCATTATTTTGGTAAATATAAGGCCCTCTTCATGTCACTAATTGTTTCCTTTGCTTGTTTTGCAGCCATTTTAGTGTGCTGTGGCTGCATCCCCTGCTTATGTGCATTGATCAACTGTCTCATTACCACAGCCCATACCAAAGAGAAAGACCCTCTGCCTTACCAAATGCCCCTGTTAGGTGAAGCTTTGGAGTCAGATGAGGAAGAAGAGTTACAGGAGGTACAGGTAGATGGGGACGGGGTTGTAGTGTGTAATTGCATCATTTTGATTGAGTTTACACCTTAAAAGGTGTAAAAGGAGGATTTGTGAGAATTAAAAATTTAAATGAAGGTTGCTTGCCTATTAATACCATGCGTATTTCTTAGCATATAAGCTGTGAAGAGAGCTGATGAGTAGATAGAGGACAGGTGTGCGGTGATCAGCAGCAGGTGAGGATTCATGGAGCTGGTGACAAACACACACACACCTACAGGGGACACAAACACCTACAGACAAGTAGGGACACAGTGGGAAACACCAGTTTCTCCGGGTGGGAGGTGGAATTCCCTCACCATCCTAGGATCGAGGATGCGGGAGCGGGAACCCAGGACCGTTCCTCTGGACCATATCCTTCCCAGTCCACGAGGTATTGGAACCCCCTCCCACGGCGGCGCACGTCCATAAGATGTCTGACTGAGAAGGCCGGCTGGTTGTCAATGACCCGGGCGGGTGGAGGGGCGACGGAAGGAGGGCACAGAGTGCTGGAAGCGACTGGTTTGAGCTGGGAAACGTGAAAGGTGGGATGGACTCTCATGGAGCGGGGTAACCTGAGTCTGACAGCAGATGGGTTAATGATGCGATCAATAATGAATGGACCGATGTAGCGGGGAGACAGTTTCTTAGACTCAGTCCTAAGTGGAATATTTTTGGAAGACAACCAAACACTCTGACCTGGTTCGTAAGCGGGTGCTGGTATACGGTGACGATCTGCGATCTGGCGGTTCTTTTCAGTAGACCGGAGAAGGGCGGCCCTGGTGTCCTTCCAGACTCTCCGGCAGCGACGAAGGTGGTGTTGTACGGATGGTACCGCTAGCTCACTCTCTTGGGCTGGAAAAAGGGGTGGTTGATACCCAAGCGAGGACTCAAATGGAGAGAGCCCGGAAGCTGCGCATGTCAGGGAATTGTGCGCATACTCCACCCAGGGGAGTTGGGAACTCCAAGAGGAGGGATTGGAGGCGGCCACGCAGCGAAGAGCTGCTTCGAGGTCCTGGTTTGCCCTCTCTGTCTGTCCGTTAGATTGTGGGTGGAAGCCGGAAGAGAGACTGATGGTAGCCCCCAAAGCTTGGCCAAAAGAGGGCGACTGGGAACTGGGAGTGGTAACAGTAGACCAGCCGGTGGTCGATGTGATGCCTTCCCACGAGCACATATGGTACAGGCGGCCACGAAAGCCCGGGTATCGGCCTCCATGGTGGTCCACCAAAAGTGCCGTCGGAGGAGGGAGAGAGTTCGGGTAACGCCAGGGTGACAGGCGAAGCGGGAGTTGTGGACCCATTGCAGTACTTGGGACCGAGTGGCGTCGGGAACAAACAAGCGGTTCGGGGGCCCGTTGCCTGGGTCGGGCTGATCCCTTTGAGCCTCCCTAACCTTGGTCTCGATCTCCCAAGTGAGGGCAGCCAATACACAGGTGGGAGGCAGAATAGTGTCTGACCCGGTTTCATGGTCCAGGGAAAGATCCTGACGGGACAATGCGTCGGCCTTGACATTCTTCGACCCGGGTCGGTAGGTAAGAGAGAAATTGAAGCGCCCAAAGAACAATGCCCATCGTGCTTGGCGCGAGTTTAGTCGTTTAGCCGACTGAATATACTCAAGGTTCTTATGGTCTGTCCAGACTATAAATGGCTGCTCAGCACCCTCCAGCCAATGGCGCCACTCCTCTAAAGCCATCTTGACCGCCAAGAGCTCCCTGTTGCCCACATCATAATTTCGCTCGGCGGGGGTGAGTCGGCGGGAGAAGAATGCACAAGGGTGAAGTCTCTGGTCGGTGTCGGAGAACTGGGAGAGTACGGCTCCGACCCCTATGTCCGAAGAGTCCACTTCCACCGTGAATTGGCGTGCTGCATCTGGTTGGATCAGGATGGGTGCGGCCGTGAACAAAGCCTTAAGCTTGGCCCAGGCTGCGTCAGCCTCTGCGTTCCATGCGAACATCACTTTTGATGTGGTGAGTTTGGTGAGGGGGGCCGCCACACGACTGTAGTCTCGGATGAATCTCCGATAGAAATTCGCAAATCCGAGGAAGCGTTGAAGCTGCTTCCGGTTGGAAGGCGTAGGCCACTCCAAAACCGCCTTTATCTTGGCCGGGTCCGTCCTCATCTGCCCACTCTCCAAGATGTAGCCCAAGAAGCTGACGGAGTCCGCATGGAACTCGCACTTCTCTGCCTTGACAAACAGGCGGTTCTCCAAGAGCCGTTGCAAAACTTGACGGACGTGGTTGACGTGGCTGGCTGGGTCTTGGGAGAAGATGAGGATGTCGTCAAGGTAGACAACAACAAAGCGGTTCAGGAAGTCACGGAGAACGTCATTCACCAGAGCTTGGAATACTGCTGGTGCGTTGGTGAGTCCGAACGGCATGACGAGGTATTCAAAGTGTCCCAGAGGAGTGCTGAAGGCAGTTTTCCATTCGTCCCCCTTCCTTATGCGGACCAGATGATAAGCATTGCGGAGATCCAGCTTAGTGAAGATGGTAGCCCCGTGGAGGGGTTCAAAAGCCGAATTGATGAGAGGCAGGGGGTACTTGTTCTTTATGGTTATGAGGTTAAGCCCTCTATAGTCTATGCAGGGACGTAGTGTTTTGTCTTTCTTGGCCATGAAGAAAAAACCCGCTCCGACCGGCGAAGAGGAAGCCCGAATGAGATCTGCCTGTAGAGAGTCCCTGATGTATGTCTCCATGGCCTCCCGTTCGGGTCGAGACAGATTGTAGAGACGACTTGATGGAAGAGAGGCGCCAGGAAGGAGATCAATGGCGCAATCATAGGGGCGATGTGGTGGAAGGGATAGAGCCAGGTCTTTACTAAATACCTCCCGGAGGTCGTGGTACTCTCTCGGAACCGAGGCTAGGTCAGAGGGAACTGATGCAGGTGTGGGTGTCTTAACCTCAGAAGGTGATCTGGCAGACTGGAGGCAGGTGGCGAGGCAGTAAGAGCTCCAGCCCAGAATCCTTCCTGTCTTCCAGTCAATGTGGGGATTATGTTGTTGCAACCAAGGGTAACCCAGAACTAGAGGTGTCCGAGGTGACGAGATGAGTTGGAAGCGAAGATTCTCATGGTGATTACCAGACAGGACGAGTGAAATCGGGATGGTGCGATGGGTTATCTGGGCTAGGGAACGTCCATTCAGCGCCTCAACCCTCCGCGGGCACTGTAACGTCTCAGTGGAGATGCCTGCCTGCCGAGCTAGCTCTACGTCCAGGAAGTTGTCCTCAGCCCCAGAGTCAACCAGGGCCAGCAGCGGAAAGGACGAACCAGGAAGATGAAGAGTAGCCGGAACCTGTAGTCGGGAGAGCTTCGGCTGACGGGGGTTGTTGTGGCTCACCAGAACCCCCACTGCAACTGGTGAGCCTAATCTTTTGGCCTCACGGGGCAGGAAACCAGGAAGTGGCCCCGGTGGCCGCAATAGATACACTCCCCCGTCGTGCGCCTACGTCGCCGTTCCTCCGGTGTGAGATGAGCCCGGCCGAGCTGCATGGGCTCAGAGTCTGGACTGACCGGTGGCTGCGGGCGAATCTCCATATCCAAAGTTGTGTCTCCTCGTCTGGGCCTCGGGGAAGAAGGAAGGTAGCGTGACGATTGTCTAGCAGGCTGGTTACGGCGCTCTTGGCACCGTTCCCGAATGCGATTGTCCACCTTAATGCATAGCGCAATTAAAGCGTCCAGACCAGCGGGTTCGTCCCGGGTAGCTAACTCGTCCTTAAGTTGCTCACACAAGCCCCTCCTGAACGCACTGACCACTGCCTGCTCATTCCAACGAGAGTCGGCGGCTAGTGTGCGGAACTCAATAGAATACTCCGCCACACTGCGAGCCCCTTGGCTGGTCCGAAGTAGTCTGTCTCCGGCGGTACCACAGGCGTTGGAGTGATCAAAGACGGCCGTCATCATCTCCAGAAAATCAGCCAAGGATATCGAGAGAGGCCGACTGGCGTGTGTAGCCTCTACCCAAGCCAATGCCTTTCCTCGTAGTAGTCCCACGATGTAATTAATTTTGGACTGGTCGGAGGAGAACGTGACCGGACGTTGGCAGAAGACCAGGGAGCATTGTAACAGGAAACCCCGACATCCGGTGACCTCACCGAAAAAGGGGCTCGGGTCTGATGCATAGGAATCTTGGAGGGGAGGAGAAGACAGGGCCGGAGCCGGTATGGCTGGAGGAGGTAGCGTCACCGGAGACGAGAGTTGAGTGGTAAGACTGGAGACCTGGTGGACTAACTGTGTTACCTGGGTGATCATGGCCTGGTTGCTTTCAGTTAGCGCTCGGATTAGCTCTTCATGCTGTCCCAGCAGGATGCCTTGGTTGGTCAGCGCTAGATGGTAGGATGCTACTTCCGGGTTGGCGTCTGCTGGGTTCATTTTGGCCAGATCGTTCTGTCGTATGTACGATCTTCGAACCCACAAAAATGCAGAACCACAAGGTAGCTTAGTCACTTGATTAACACTTTATTATAACAAGCATGGATATTGGACCAGGGTGTAGCAGTGGAGAACAGGCAAGGTGGAGATGGCTGAAGAGGCAGGCAGACAGGCAGACAGGAATCCAGAGAACAGGAGCTGATCACCAGCACAGGATAATCCTTTGGGCAGAGCAGAAGACAGGATCAAAAACACGAGGAAACAAAATATACTTGCAAAGTACTTAGCTGCGTATTTCTTAGCAGAGCCTTGACGTAGTGGTCGTACAGTGTACGGAGACGATCTGGCGTCGGTGTAGTGGAAGAGTCTGGCATATAAGCTGTGGAGACTGATGAGGACAGGTGTGCCGGTGATCAGCAGCAGGTGAGGATTCATGGAGCTGGTGACAAACACACTTACACACACACACACACCTACAGACAAGTAGGGGACACACAGGAAACACCAGGAAGGGGAAACAACAGAGAACACAGGGCTGAAGAGGCAACGGTGGCAGACTACCACATACATTTATACAAAGAAACAGGGACATCAGAAAGAACATCATGTACTGAGGACAGTATGTAATGTAATGACCATGAGAGGAAAAGTATCAGTTTTGGGGAACGAAGCAGAGACTTTAGCAACTTACAAACAGAGGAAGTGTAGGATTCCTCCACTAGGGCGCTGTCTCCACACGAAGGGTGGACTCGTGTGCCAAGAGGCTGGACCAGCCTGTGCACCACCGAAGGGAGAGCTAAGTCTAAACCACAGCTCCTCCCCACCTCTGTAGAAACCTATCAGATAGTTGTACATTTTCATTTAAAACTCTGTGTAATGTTAAGAATAGCATTCTTTCTTAGGATGATGGCTACAGATTAACAGCTTGCTGACTGTGGTTTTCTGAACAGAAAAGATCCTTGTACAAGATGCTTTTGATCCTCCAATTCTTTAATAAATGCCAAATTAAGGAATAGCTTCTCTCCAGACTTTTCTTTTGCAAATAAACGAACGCGCTGACAGTCGAGTCGGACACAAACATTTTTTTCAGGAGTTTTTCCAGACACGATGTTTCCTGCTCTTCCTCCTCGTCACCACCAATTACATTAATCCAGTCAGAGCATCTTAACTCCTCACAGCCGAGAGTCAGGCAGTAACAGGTGGCTGGGACACCTCTTCCTCCTCCTCCTCCTCCTCACAGTCAAACACTCTGACTGTTTCAGCTCTGACCGGCTGCTCTTTCCTCCCAGCTCGGTTCGGTTTTGGTTTGGTGTTATGAAGCTGCCTCACAGTTCGGTGGGCTAACAGACCCCAGCGACTGGGCTGTCAGGCTGCCAGGTGGCGGGGGGGAAGGGGGGGCACTGGGAAGAAGAAGTGCTGGAGAGGAAAGAAGGCAGGAAGACAGGAAGACTGTGTGGACTGTGAACCTGCTGCCACAAACAAACACCAAAGACTCAGCAGAGGGTGTGTGTATGTGTGTGTGTTTGATATCATTTTACTGATTAATATCTATTAAAATGTGTGAATCTTTCTACATCTTCACTTTATGAGCCGTTTCCATGCTGCAGAAATCAGAACACAACAGTGTGCTGTATTTGACTCCACATTAACAGCATGACATCATGACTTTCTGACTGAGATATTTCGGGATGTGAGAACGAGGTCAGAGGTCAGAAAGCCTGTCGTGCTTCAGCTCAACCTCCGGCAGAATTTGTTGGAAACATTTGAGGGGATTTGCATATTTAAATCACTGCAGGACTTCAGTTTCCTTCATTATGTGTGTCAGCTTCACAATGTGGACTTAGAAAACCAAATCCCTGATCCAGACCGCTTCTCACTGTCCTGGATCCTGGTGAAATGACCCACGTATGGATTAAAATCACTGACCAGAGCCGGTTTTCCTCCTTAACATCAGTGTTTCTCTGTTTCCGCCCGTTTCACCTCTGATCACTGATGGGTGTGGTCAGACACCCCGCAGCCACACCCATCGGTGATGTCACAGGGTCCTGGAGTACACCATGACATCACTGCAGTAAGGCGAGACGTTGTGTACAGACGGGACTCTCGGGGTTAGGTGGAGCGAACGTCTTTGAGCCGCTGAGTGACCGTCCTGCACCAGGGCTGAGAAAAGTTCTTCTTCCAACTTGTGTTTTGGCGTTCACAGGAAATCCATTCGGATCAGCGACTAGAATCCAACAGTCGTGGAAATGTGACAGGTTTTTGGGAACTGATGGAGGAAGTACTTGGATCCTTTACTGTAGTAAAAGTACTAATACCACACTGTAAACATACTCTGTTACAAGTAAAAGTCCTGCGTTGCTGATTCTTTTCTCCATTAATCGATCGATCGATCGGTTTGTAAAACTCGTGAAAACGGTGAGAAAGCGCCGTCCACGGCGACCCAGAGCCCAAAGTGGCGCCTTCACCGTGTCGTCGTGTCCGACCGACAGTCCAAAGCTCGGCGTTATTAACAAACATTACAGTTATTACAGTCGTTCAGAGGAAAAGCAGCAGTTCTGCAACCAGGAAGGGATTTACAGGGAAAATGACTTCAAACATCAAAACAGCTGCTGATTAATTTTCTGTCAATCGACTAATTTAGCTGATTAGTCGATTGACAGACTAGTTTCATCTGTTCATTGTCCTGTTTTGTTTGTAAAACTCTGAATTTGTAAAGTAAAGCTGATAACTGAAGAGGAGTAAAAAGCACAGTTCTCCCTCTGAGATGTGGCGGAGAAGCAGAGAGTGGCATGAAAGGGAAATACTGAAGTAGATGGAGTTAGTTACTTTCCTCGCCGCCTATAATTGGACGGTGGCGAGACCCGCTGCTCGTCGTGGCGGTCGGACTACGCCTGTTTCTGTTCCTCGGAGGGAAACAAAGCCGAGCTCGGTGGAAAGCGAGTCCTCAAACGGCCTCAGAGTCTCTGGTTAATGTTCGAGCTATGGGGCGCGACGCACCTGTTGAAGTGGGGTGTGTTTGTTGCCATGGTGACAACAGCTGACAGCGGGGGGGGGGTATCAGGCTGGGTCATGTAGCTGTAATGTGCCGCTCAGATCGACTCATGAGCCTATTTTTAGTGGCGTCTTCCCGTCAGCAGCTGAAACACGTCCAGCTTTATCTGACAGGCGTTCGTGTTGATGCAACACGGTCCTCCAGCAGAACAGCTGTGGATATTTATAGCTCCTGGATCATGAATTCATCAGCTGCCAAACGTCAGTCGTCATTTTTAAACATCAGAAAGACGATCGATGGTTCATTAACGGAGCTCATACTGAAACAGACTTTACAAAGTGCTTCACGGTTCAGCGTCAACTGGGAAATAAAGTCTCACGTGTCA